>NC_057386.1:83071336-83371336 GCF_019320065.1 Cervus canadensis
GATATTTATGCCAAATTTCACCATTTTAAGTATCTTTATTTTCTTAATATAGGAAACCCTGTCTGTCTGTCACTTTCTAAAGAACATACAAATTTTGGATATTTAATTTTTGTCACCCTGAATAAAATGTCATGATATTTTGAATCTGTTCCTATCACTATTATCAAAACAAGGGACATAGAGAGGGTGTGCTAACTTGGTGTATCTCTGTTCTCTCTTGTTTAACGATCCTTGAAACACATTTTCAATATCTTGAAATCTAGCATAAATTTAGACTGTCATTTGGTAAAGAGCATATAGGGTTTCATGAGTATCAGCTACATGGAAGATATCAGAGACCAAGCAAGAGGTTAATATTAAAAACCTTAAAAATATTAACAATCAAAAAAATAGTAATAATCATTAACAGAAAAGACCATTCCTTAGCAAATCTCTATATCCTCAACAAATGAAAACAGATTAAAGTTAATCGATTTAGTTTGGAAGAGTAGAGAATACTAGTGTGTATCTTCTTTAGGTATTCAGTTCTCAGTTTGTATCCTGAGATGCTCTAGCCAGTATCTCAGTTTGAAAACTTTGTATTACAAAGTTTTCAGTTCAATCACTCTGGCCATGAACTGCAGCACACAAGGCACTTCCCTGTCTCGATCACCCAATTTCCGAGAGTCACAACCAACCCATGTCCATTGAGTCAGTGATGCCATCCACCATCTTCATCTTCTGTCTTTCCCCTTCTTTGCCTCAGATGCTTTCCCGCATCAGGGTCTTTTCACATGAGTTCAGCTCCTTTGCATCAGGTGCCATGTTATTTGGAGTTTTCAGTTCAGCATTCAGTCCTTCCCAGGAACATCCAGAAATAATCTCCTATTAGGATGGGACTGTTGTATCTCCTTGCCAATACACTTTCTCAACCCCAAGCACTATTCTTCACGTTGGCATCAGCTTCACCAGTCCACTCTTCACATCATACATGACTACTGGAAAACCCATAGCCAGTTGATCTAGACGGACCTTTTTTTTGGCAGTAAATGTCTCTGCTTTTTTTAATGTCGTGTCTAGGTGGTTCATAACTTTCCCTTCCAAGAAGTCAAGCATCTTTTATTTTCAGTGGCTGCAATCACCATCTGCAGTGATCTTTAGTTTTAATTCTTGTCATTATAAGGAATCCCAGGGCTTCAGATTCTGAGTTTAAAGAATTCTGCTGTCAAAGAGGGAGCATGGAAAGAGATCGAAGGTTCGATCCACTGGGTTCAGGAGATACCCACTGGCAGAGGACAATGGCAACCACTCCAATATTCTTGCCTGGGAAATCCCATAGATAGAGAAGCCTGGAGGGCTACAGTCCATGGGTTTACAAAAGAGTAGGACATGACTTAGCAACTAAACAACAATTATGTGGTTTTGCAAGTTACTTGTTGAGGTTAGTCCTGAGTATTTTTTGTAGTTATCATTGCTTTTGTGAATGTGTTCTTTTAATCCCCATGATGTTGTCTGGTGTGTTGCTACTGATAATATAGGAAAGACAAAACATTTATTGTACATTCACCTCTAATATTTTGTTAATGAATTCTGTTTTTAGATTATAAAGTTTCTTTGTTGCTTGTTAATTGATCTTTCCAAAGAAAGAGACTTAAGATTCTATTTATCAAATCAATGGGTTATTTAGTCATCTTTTTCATTAATGACTCCTTCTGTCTTCATTAATTCCATTCTTCTGTCCTTTTAATGCATTTTCTTTTTAAATGTCCTTGAGTTGAATGTTTATTTCTTGTCTTTAGTATTTTTAATTAGTGTGCTTAGAGTACCTGTTTTCCTCTGATAAATGTGCTAATAATTTTATATATTTCCTGGGTGTCTTTGTACAGACATTGTACTAAGTACGTTTACTGGTTATGTAGATGATACTGATTATCTTACGTAAAGTGAAGTAAACTAGTCAAAGTAACATGTAATAAGAGCAGATATAGGATTCAAACCCACGGCTGACCAAATACTGAGCAGGAGTATTAGACCATGTGGCATCAGACACACTGGTTAAATGTTTAACAATAGCCACCAGTATTGACTTGCTTTCAATAATTTTTTTTTTTTTTTTTTGACAAGCATTTCAGATGATTTCCTGGCTATGGATTCATTTTTGTCAGTTCTTTTGATAAGTTAAAAATGTTATTGCATTAGAGTAAAGAATGCAGTAGGAATGATTTCTACCTTTTGGAATATAAAAATATTGGCTTGGCCAAAATATTCATTCAGGTTTTTCTGTAACATCTTATAGAAAAATCTGAACAAATTTCTTGGCCAACTCAACATTTTCTCTTGCCTAGTTGTGTGAATCTTTGGTGAGTAAACATTACATATTCCATATATATATATATATACAGTATTTTTTTTATTATATCTATAACATATGTGTTAATTGCTCAGTCATGTTTGACTCTTTGTGACCTCACAGACTGTACCTTTTGGGCTCCTCTGTTCATGAATTTCTCCAGGCAAGAATACTGGAGTGGGTTGTCATTCCCTTCTCCAGGGGATCTTCCCAACCTAAGGGTTGAAATACATCTCCTGCGTTGGCAGGCAAATTCTTTACCTCCTGAGCCACACAGGTTTTGATGTATATGTAATGCCAAACTTTCCCATGAAAGTTTGGGAAAAAATATGGAAATATTATTGTGAAGAATAATAAAGAGAACAGAGTGAAATCATACAAAATATTTCCTAGCAATTCATTTCTTGATGTTATCAAGAATCAGTAACATTATAAAATATAAATACCAAGCCTATTTTCAAAAATGGCAAATGCATATATATTTTTTTCAAATTTCTACTTAACTATGACAGTATAAAAAGAATGCTTTGATATATGACCTCCTTTTAAGATTTGCTAAAATCTTCTTGCAAAAAGTATCAGGTGTGTAGATCAGAGAAGTGATAATTAGCAAGATTTCTACTCTACTTAATCTTACACCTCTCTTGCATAAAATGAGGCATTAGTTTTCTAAATTTATCCAATGAACATCAGTCTAGGTTATAAGATGCAAAAATAAAATACCATGAGGAAGTTGGTGAATAATGTCATATTTCACTGCTGAAATATGTATATATGAAGGTTACATGCCATATCTACTTTATTTTATTAATATTTTTTACTTAAAGGCTACTTTGGAAAGAAGAGCATCTGGTTTTAATGAACTTACATGTGTTGATTTCTCTTCTCCCAAATTAATATAACACACTAGACCATTTATTGCTCATAAAAAAGTGCTGTAGAATACATAAACAATAATACATCTTTGAATAATAAAAGCTTGTATTTTTTAAAGGGCTAATATACATTCATTATCACAAATATATACAGGGCCAAATGTTGAGTCAGTTTCATCCCATAGAAAGTATTCTTCTGTCTGTAGAATTTGAAAATTTCTAATCCTTGAACTCTTTGGAGTTTTATGTAGCAAAGGATTTGGGCAAAAAGATCTTGCATTTCTGGAATTCTGCACTAGAGATAAAAAGCTTTGAAAAAATGGAAGCTTAAATTTTATACATACAGTGTTATGCAACCTTTCTACTTTCTATAAGTTTGAAAGTAATTTCCATCTACTCATCTATCCATTCATTCATTCAGCAGATATTTTTAAGCACCTATTAAAGAGTATGGATGAATCAGATGTACTTTAATGAAAATGATCATTTCAGTGATGTTGAAAAATGTAGATAAAACCTCTAGTAGAAATAACTTGTTCTGATACTGATATTTAACAAAGTATTTTACATACATAATTTTTAGGTATGGTGGAAGAAAAATACACAGATCTTGGCTGAGATCACCAAGTATGTAACTCACAGAAGAAGAGTTCTAATCTCTTCTAACTCCAGACCCTGTATTAACCGTCAAATTATACTCCAGCATCAAGGTAAAGTGAAAGGGAAAGTCGCTGAATTTTGTCGGACTCTCTGAGACCCCTTGGACTATAAGTCCATGGAATTCTCCAGGCCAGAATACTGGAGTGGGTAACTGTTCCCTTCTCCAGGGGATCTTCCCAACCCAGGGATTGGACCCAGGCCTCCCACATTGTGGGCGGATTCTTTACCAGCTGAGCCACAAGGGAAGCCCAAGAATACAGGAGTGGGTAGCCTATCCCTTCTCCAGCGGATCTTCCTGACCCAGGAATCCAACTGGAGTCTCCTGCATTACAGGCGGATTCTTTACCAATTGAACTATTAGGGAAGCCCATAGTGAAAGGCCTCAGCTAAAGAGCATTACGACTGCAGCAGACAGTTTGCTTACTTTCCCTATGAATAGACAGAAAGGATAGCTTGGACTATTAAACATGAGCCACAGTCTCAGCGATGCACCCCCCAACCCCACTCCAACATCAATGACCTTTATTAAGTTTGCTAAATTCTAACCACCTTACTGACCTCAAAATGAAGATATATATAGCTGTGTCTCCCTTTGTTTCCTTCTTCGTATGAAGAGCAAGAATTATTAAAGAAATTTCAAATCTGAAATACCTGTTGCCAGTTACAAGAATGAATTGCTCTCTAACTATATGCCCTAGAGAGTCATTGTATTATTAAACTACAAAGCAATAGTCAGCCCTCTTCATGTTTTCAAGGTGTTAATAAACATCCTCTCCTGTAATGCATCTCCAGCACAACCTTTATTCAAGAAAGTATTCATATATTGCTTTCTTTTACTACGTAATTGGTTTATTATACTGTACAGACTCTCTGCCCTCAAATCATTGTTGATCAGCACAAGAATATCTGTTCTACTTTTCCATGATACCATATCTGATATTTAAATATCATGTTAACATATAATGAAATAGAAGGTTTTAAATCCATAGTTATCATGTTCTTTTTTTTTTTTCTTTCCTTAGAACTTATTTGCATTTCATTTCAGTATCTTATTTTCTTACTCTTCCACAGACATCACAGTGATGTTAGTAGCATGCTGTATTTAAAAATTTATTTCTAAAGAAGGGCAGAAGTAAAAGAAGGAGAGTGTTAAATAATTTGACATTTTCTTACCACCTGAAAAAGGGCAAACACATTTCAATATCTTATTGAAGACAAATGCCTGGCCTTTCACTCCTGGCTTCTCAGTGACAATAGTCATGTTTTCTTACATGTACATAACACATAAATTATCTCACTGATCTGCAAACAGAAATTTTGTGTGCAATCCAGGACAATTACGATCCCCCTTTTTGTAGAGAAGGAAGTTAACTTTTAAGAATTCTGGAATTGTCCCAAATGCATGCTATGTGACCATAGACCATGTCTTCCAAGAGCAAAGACCATGTCTTCCAACAGCATGCTTACTCTCATTCAATCCTCCCACATTTTCACAGCATGATTTCTCCTTTTTAAGAGTTTTTGCTTTTGTGTCTGAATCTTACATAAGCTTCCCTCATATTTAATTAAGAAACAATAATAGAAATTAAACTTTCAAACCAATAATCCTGGATTCAAATCTAAACTGTAACTACCTTAATGAGGCAAATTATATACTCTTTTGAACTTTTTTTAGTATTTTTATGACCTGAAATAGTACACAGAGAGAACTTAACATTCTCACATATTGTTAAAAATCATGTTTAAGTGTGATATCCATTTTTGTTTTCACTTAGTTAAATTTGTGACAACTTATTTAGATGTGAGTAATATAGATTACTTTTCATGACCTCTTGAATAAAGAGAATTAAAAGAGTATTTCCTGTAATTCTCATCAAATTAAGGAATCCAACTTACTACAATTAGTACTTTATTGAAGAAATTTGACCATATTTAAGACTCTCAACTCCATGTGATAGTTATTAAAGGTTTCTGTGAAGAAAACCCAACTCTGTATCAACTTGGCATTAATCACAAATGTTTGGTCCAACTCTCCATATTGTATTTTTTGGGATCACTGCTCAGTGAGAGAAAGGGACTCTAAGCTTTCAATTTTTAGAACTATGTTACTTTTCTTCAAAATAATTATCCTATGAATAAATGTTAGTTTCTGATACTTGTCTCTGTCCACAGGGGAAAAAAAAAAAAAAAAAGCCACAGCCTAGCTATCTATTTACATAAAACATAGAACACCATAAGTAGAACTTTCAACCTGTTCAAATTAATTTTGTGAATTTTCTCTAAAGTAACTAGTGAGTTTTTTTAGTTAAACACAGAGCTATTTTAGAAGACATAAAAATATCAACATACTACAAAACATGTCCACATATTCATTTGGAAAAATTGATACTTCATCCCAGAGACAAGATAATTATGAAGGACAGTTATTTCCACATAAATTATAAAGTAATGTATGTCAATAAAAACAATAGTACTCAATATAACTTCTTGAAAGTCTAATCTTAAAATAGTAAATAAAAGCCAAGCCAAATTATCCCCAATTAACCTCCTACCTTTTAAAGTAAGATGGTAATCTCATTAAAAAGTCAACATTCCTAACCTAAAATTAAAAGAAATCAAAAGACAGAAAGGGTGATATATCCATTGTATATGATTATTTATGGTGTATGAACCTGTAGCAAGTACATTTATTTCTGTTCATTTAAGAAGAGAGTTGTGCTAGGGTGCAACAACCAGTGGGATAGACTTACGCATCAAGTGCATTATCAAGCTAAGGTCCAATGTTTCAATTATTGTGCAAGTATAACTGCTATTATTAAACCAATACATCCTCCATAGCATCTCAAAGCATAACACAGCTATAATAGCTTGAAGTTCACTATTTTCTATTATAACACAAATAGAACCAACCACAGTTTTTACTACATGTGCTACAGAGACTCAGAAGTGAAAGGGCATAAATGACTACCTTGAATATAATACAGTGAAACTTCTGCAGAACCCTATTTTCAGTGATCTTGGTGAACAAACAAAACTACTTGCAATTTTATCAGATATGCCATTATTTCAAGAGGAAACCCCAATTTACACTGAAATTATTCTTCCTGAAGCATTCAATACTTTCAGAAAGACATGGAAAATAGATACACCACTAGTCAGAAACAACAAATATCTTTCTGATTTTTTTAAAAGCATGAACTTCGTAAACTACTAGTAAAAATATCAGTCTCTGAAATATTCTCCAGCTGATTATACATTTTGAGGAAGGAATTTGGGGGAGTTCTTTTCCTCTCCCACAAGCTAAAATATAGTAGAAAGATCTGCTTTTGGAGTGGGCATGAGGGTCTCTGCAGACACGTTCCCCAGCACACACACACACACACACACACGGGGGAAAAAAAAAGTGAAAAAATTACTTATAAAGCAACCACTTAAAATCTTCAGAAAAGGCTCATATGGACACCTTATCTTTGACAAAGGAGACAAGGATACACAATGGAGAAAAGAATCTCTTTAACAAGTGGTGCTAGGAAAACTGGTCAACCACTTGTAAAAGAATGAAACTAGAATACTTTCTAAAACCATTCACAAAAATAAACTCAAAATGGACTAAAGATCTAAATGTAAGACCATAAACTATAAAACTCCTAGAGGAAAACATAGGCAAAACACTCTCTGACATAAATCATAGCAGGATCCTCTATGACCCACCTCCGACAGTAATGGAAATAAAAGCAAAACTAAACAAATGGGGCCTAATTAAACTTAAAAGCTTTTGCACAATGAAGGAGACTATAAGCAAGGTGAAAAGACAGCCTTCAGAATGGGAGAAAATAATAGCAAATGAATCAACTGACAAAGAATTAATCTTAAAAAATATACAAGCAGCTCATGCAGCTCAATTCCGGAAAAATAAATGACCCAATCAAAAAATGGGCCAAAGAACTAAACAGACATTTCTCCAAAGAAGACATACAGATGGCTAGCAAACACATGAAAAGATACTCAACATCACTCATTTTCAGAGAAATGCAAATCAAAACCACAGTGAGGTACCATCTCACACAGGTCAGAATGGCTGCTATCAAAAAGTCTACAAACAATAAATGCTGAAGAGGGTGCAGAGAAAAGGGAAACCTCTTACACTGCTGGTGGGAATGCTAACTAGTACAGCCACTATGGAGAACAGTGTGGAGATTCCTTAAAAAACTGGAATAGAACTGCCATACAACCCAACAATCCCACTGCTGGGCATACATACTGAGGAAACCAGAATTGAAAGAGACACTTGTACCCCAGTGTTCATCGCAGCACTGTTTACAATAGCCAGGACATGGAAGCAACCTAGATGTCCACTGGCAGATGAATGGATAAGAAAGTAGTGGTACATATACACAGTGGAATATTACTCAGCTATTATTAAAAAGAATGCATTTGAATCAGTTCTAATGAGATGGATGAAACTGAAGCCTAATGTACAGAGTGAAGTAAGACAGAGAGAAAAACACCAATACAGTATATTAATGCATATATATGGAATTTAGAAAGATGGTAATGATGACCTTATATGTGAGACAGTAAAAGAGAAACAGATGTAAAGAACAGACTTTTGGACTCTGTGGGATAAGGTGAGGGTGGGATGATTTGAGAGAATAGCATTGAAACATGTATATTATCATATGTGAAATAGATCTTCAGTCCAAATTTGATGCATGAGACAGGGTGCTCAGGGCTGGTGCCCTGGGATGACCCTGGGGGGTGGGATGGGGAAGGGGGGTGGGAGGGGATTCAGGATGCGGAACACATGTACACCCTTGGCTGATTCATGTCAATGTATGGCAAAAACCACTACAATGTTGTAAAGTAATTAGCCTCCAATTAAAATTAATAAATTAGTTTAAAAAAAGGCTATCAGGGCATTTAGCAAATGAATAAACATTTATTTAAGAATATTGAGTACATCTCAGTAAGAAAAGTATTTGTGGCACTTGAGTCAAAACCTGCTCCCCATCTTGCTTCACCCATTCAAGGAGATGATGGCTCTGTTCCTGCTCCCAGATAAGGACTACGGGCAGCTTCCTGGGAGGACATATGATCAGCATTTCTCACTGCCCCCTCCTCTGTGTTATTGAGACTAAACTTCAAGCAAGTGCAACCAAAATGTGGAGGTCTTCCTTCTTCCACAAAGACTCCACATTTAGAGCAAAGTATCTTCGGTGGATATGGTAAGCTGAGAATACTAGGGTCTCTATTGCCCTCACACCAATTTGCTCACAGGGCAGAGATTCAACATGAAGAAAGGCAAGCTGTGATGACCAGAGACTACACCCCCACCCAACAAAGCACACTAGCCGTAGAGGAGAGGTGTCACTGTAAAAAACTGAACCACTGACAACAGATTCAAAAATTGGGCAAGTATCTGAATAGACTTTCTGCAAGAAGGTATACAAGTGACCAATAGTGACATGAAAAGATGTTCAACATCATTAGCTATCATTGAAAGGCAAAACCACAGTGAGATATCACTTTGTACTAACCAGGATGGCTAACATCAAAATGACAGTAATGGTGACAATATAGCTAAATTCGAACAGTCACCTACTTCTGATGGAAATGTAAAATAATCCAGCCACTTTGGGAAAGAGTTTGACAATTCCACACACAATAAATAAACAGTCACCAGAAACCTTCCACTCTTGTGTGCATACACAAGAGAAATGAGAACTTATGTCCAAATAAAAACTTGTTCATAAAAGCTCCTAACTAGGTTATTCATAATAGCCTAACTTTGGAACAACCCAATATCCTTTAATTGATGAATAACATATGATATATGTACTCAATGGAATATTAGTCAGCAATAAAAAGGAATGGAGTACTTACACATACTACAACATGGATAAACCTCGAAAATAGAATGTTAAGTGAAAGAAGCCCAGAGATGGAAAGTGGATTTGTTTGGGCTAGGGAACTAGGGATGAATGAGTTAGAAATTACTAATTTGAGTGGGATTTCTTTCTGAGGTGATAAAAATGTTACAAGATTCATTGTGATAATGGGTGTACAATTCTGTAAACATACTAACCATCGATTTGTATACTTTGTAGAAGTGTATGCAATATGAATTAAATTGTAATAAATTTGGCGCATAAGAATTTGTGAGACTCCTCCTCCCACCAAATTCATCCTTAGGAACTAACAGAGAAAATTAATCCAATTTAATTTTCAAAAATATTAAGCAAAGTTACTAATTTGACCAATAAAATAATATGAATTTATTAGTGATTGAAAAATATAACCCTATAGTTTGATAATCACTGTATGAAAGTTAATCTGGAGTGATTGCCTGGTAATAAGTTACAGGTATGTTTCATTGATTATGCTCAATATTTAATCAATGACTAGGCTGAAGATATATAAGACTGTGTATCAATCTTGTTAATGATGAAAATTCTAAATAGCTAAGTAACATACTTGATCCCACAAATACTATTAAAATTACTATAATATGGTAAATAGAAAACTATACTTCATATGAACAAATATTCCTGCTCTGAGCTGCAAAAATTGGAGACTATAGGTAACAACTGGAGAAATCTACCTGATTAGCAATTTATGTGTCCATAAGAGCCGAGCCACCACATACAATATGTACAGTATGATGGCTAAAAATACTAACAAAAATGAGATTTTCAGAAAAAGAGAAGTCACATTTTATTCTCCAGCACTGTTACAATACTTAAATTGGTGTCAGGTCCTTGATTTCTGGTTTAAATGAAACATAAGCCTTCTGGAGGAGGTGATTTCTCTAAGTGAAGGTCAAAAAACTAGCCCTACATAAAAATATTTGGATGAATTAAAAATAATTTGGTTTAAGAATCATACTTATGGAAAACAAAAGCATGATAAATGCCATCATTATGTGAAGGGCAGGCGTAAGAAAAAGGTGTGTTTTTCTGATGGGTAATTTTGATGTTAGAAAACTACATCTGGTGTTAAAAGTTATGAGGAGATATTCTGTCTGGTGACAAAGACATTCTTAGTAACCAACAAATCAAAAGTGCCCCTTAACCTAACAGGATGCCCTCTAACTAAAAGTATTAGAGCAAACTCTGAACACTGTAGGGAGAATTCCTGTTCTTCATAGCACCCATACTTACATCCTTTCAAACATTTTCATAAAGTGGTAAGTTATAGCCCTTCACATATATCTTAGCTCATAGTACATTCTCCAGTGCCCAACTGCTTTTGACACTTTTGCCCTTCTTCCAAATATTCAGTAAATAATCAAGCACTTCATTGCCTTTAAATTGGCTTTTCGTTTGCCTGGAGCACATTCTCCCATTTATCCATAAGTCTCATTCCTTTATCTTCTTGAAATAATTCCTCAAATGTCACCAGCTAATGAAGTCCCCTTCTTCTGCTCTAACAACACAGAATGTGTTCATAATTTTGTTTCTGCCACTCCATTTTATATTCCATAACATTTGTTAGCTTCTAATATAATATGCACTTTACTTATTCACTGAATGTGTGGTGTTTACATCCATTAAGATGTGAGCTCCTTTAGGAAAGATATTTGTATTCACTGATGCATTCTCAGGACCAAGATCAGTATTTGGCAAAAACAGGCATCTAGTAAATAGCAATTGAAAGTATATAAGTGTATATAAACTAATAAATACACACTCACAAACATACACACAAACACACACGCATGGCTTATTCATCCAAATTTTCTCTGTACTTAAATTTACAATATTGTGTGAATATTATTGGTGAAGAGAGTCACTTCCTAGTATCTGTTGAGGAATGGTTCCAGGGCCATCCTTGGATACCAAAACTCTGAGTGTGCTCAAGTCTCTTATTTAAAATGGTGTTGTATTTGCATACAACCTACACATATCCTCCTGTAACTTTGAATTATCTCTATATTTCTTTTATAATTTATTTTTCATTGAAAGATAGTTGAATAGCAACATTGTGTTAATTACTACTATACAGCAAAGTGACTCAGTTATACATATATAAGTAAATACACTTTTTCATATTCTTCTCCATAACAGTTTATCACTCGATATGACTATTGTTCCCTGTACTACACACTAGGACCTTTTACATCTGCTAATCCCAAACTCCCAATCCAACCCTCTCCCACTTCCCTCCCCATTGGCAACTGCATCTCTATATTTCCTATAGTACCAAAACAATATAAATGCTATGTAAATAGTTGTAATTGCAATGCAAATGCTATATAAATAATTAGCAACATGCAGTAAATTCAAGTTTTGCTTTTCAGAACTTTCTGGAATTTTTTGCTGTTTTCAATCCAAGGTTGGTTGAATCTACAGGTGAGGAACCCACAGATACAGAGGGCAAGCTGTATTTCATATTTTAATTTTTCTTTAATTTTAAGAAGAAATTTTAAAATTGGGGAATTTCCTGGTGGTCCAGTGGTTAGGACTTTGAGCTTTCACTGCTGAGGGTCCAGGTTCAATTCCTGGTAAGGGAAGTACCATCCCACTGTACACTTTGTACACAGCCAAAAAAAAATTAAATTACTTATTTGCCTCACATTATATTTAATAAAACAGCTGCTGCTCTAGAGTTAGGGAAGTAGCCAGGTCGGGGTAAATCAGCTGAGTCTTATTGTCAAGTAGTCACATATCTTTCAAATTATAAACATCTGCTTTGTAAAACCTTATTTTTATTGATCTGTCAATGCCAGGTTCATTTCTGTGACAGGTGTAACTTCATTATTTTATTATAAGCAGCTAACAATCCTTAATGGACTAATGCCAGGTGATCAATATTGATTATAAATTGCCACCTCATCAACGACTGTAGTTTGGTTAAACATTTTTGCCACTGAAAAACAACAAATGCCTTTGTGCCTGGACATCAAGTAATACACTAGTTGCCCTGGCATTATCACTGAGAACAGATATATCACATTGGACACCAGTGGTGACGTATAAAGAATGCCTTAACTTGACACCTTCTGCACCCACACGTGTTTGAGTATCAGTTCTCCAAACTCTAAGCTTCTTATTTTCTAACAGTTCCTTTTAAGAGGTCATGGAACAATATAGGTAATGATTATGGATATAGTCAAAGAGTATAATGGTCTCCATCAGAGAAGCATTTATAGTGTCTGAGAGAGATGTGGCAAAGCAAAGGGATGAGCACATGACTAAATAATTCATTAACGGCTTGAATGGAACATTATGGAAATGGAACCCATTTGCCAGAAAACCTGAAAGGAATGCTAGCTTTATTTATCACAGATATGGTGCTTATTCCTACAAAAAGAAAGACAAAGTTGAAGAAAGTACAACAACCCCGATTCTTAATATTGAAATATAGAATTAAGGCAAAACAATATTAATAAGGTTTAGTATTTTCAAAAGGAATATACTGACATAAAACAAGTCCATGGTTCCCAAAGAGGAAATGGAGTGGAGAGGGATAAATTAGGAGTACGGGATTCTTGAAAGTTGCTCAGTCTTGTCCAACTCTTTGTGACCCCATGGACTATATACTGTCCATGGAATTCTCCAGGCCAGAATACTGGAGTGGGTAGCCTTTCCCTTCTCCAGGGGATCTTCCCGACCCAGGAATCGAACCAGGGTCTCCTGCATTGCAGGCAGATTCTTTACCAACTGAACTATCAGGGAAGCCTAGGAGTATGGGATTAATAGATAAGAAACACTGTATATAATATAGCTAAACAACAAGGATTTACTATACAGCACAAGGAACTATACTCAATCTCCTGTAATCACCTATGATGGAAAACAATCTGAAATATATACATTTATATATTTAAACATACACACACACGTCTGTGTGCATGCTTGCTCAGTCGTGTCCAACTCTGTGAAGCTATAGACTGTAGCCTGCCAGGCTGCTCTGTCCGTGGAATTTTCCAAGCAAGAATACTGAAGTGGGTTGCCATTTCCTTCCCCAGGGATCTTCCCAACCCAGGTACTGAACCTGTGTCTCTTGAGTCTCCTGCATTGGCAGGTGGATTCTTTACCAGCTGAGCCACCAGGGAAGACCATATATGTATATATATGTATATACATATTTTTTAAACTAACTTTGCTGGACACCTAAAACTAACACAATAGTGAAAATCAGCTATACTTCAATAAAAATAAATGAATAAACAAGTTTTTAATTGTTAAGAAGGAATGTATTATTCTCTATATTCATTTTCTCACCTCCACTGAATCCCCTAATAAACATCACAAAATTTTCTGATGGTCTGATAACAAAAACAGTACCAGGTAACTACTAATCTCAAAAATTCAGATATGCAGTTATAATCAATTCATGCTACTGCTGCTGCAGCTAAGTCGCTTCAGTCGTGTCCGACTCTGTGTGACCCCATAGACGGCAGCCCACCAGGCTCCCCCTGTCCCTGGGATTCTCCAGGCAAGAACACTGGAGTGGGTTGCCATTTCCTTCTCCAATGCATGAAAGTGAAAAGGGAAAGTGAAGTCGCTCAGTCGTGTCCGACCCCTATCGGCCCCATGGACTGCAGCCCACCAGGCTCCTCCATCCATGGGATTTTCCAGGCAAGAGTACTGGAGTGGGCTGCCATTGCCTTCTCTGCAATTCATGCTAAATTTAATCAATTCAATTGAAGATTTATCTTAGAAATTAATGTTCTCATCAAACCTGAAAGAGGGCTGCTATGGGGGGAGCTTACTTGGTCATTGTTTCAGGAATCTTCCTCCTTGTTCACACTAGTCCTCCGCTGTTTCCACCTGGTTCTTGGTCAGTTAGGTTGAACTGGACAGGGAAGTAACCTCTTTGTTCTTCACAGCTGTGGAGCATCTCATCTTCTGCATATTTAAGAAACAATACAGGAAAGCTGCATAAATGATCAACAGAATAAATTCAGATTTCAGTTTAACTAGATAGTGACCTTGGACAAGTTACTTAGCTTCTCTAACCCTCAGTTCTCTGATCTGTAAAATAAAGGCAGTACTAGGAAGTATTTCATAAGATTATTGTAAGCATTTAATATATTTGCATGCTAAGTCATTTCAGTCATGTCTGACTCTTTGCAACCCCATGGACTGTAACCCACCAGGCTCCTCTGTCCCTGGGATTCTGCAGGCAAGAATACTCGAGTGGGTTGTCATTTCCTTCTCCAAGCATTTAATATATAAATCACTTCAAATCTGATATATAAGAAGCATTTGTCTCATCTATGCCTGATAGAATATTAAAGAGTATCTTTAATACATGTAAACTTTTATATATATAATCTTTGCAACTTTTACACTGAGGATACAATATCATACTTCTCTAAGGAAGAGGAAACTGAGGTTCAAGAATATTAAATACTGTGACCAAGTTACTCCAAGAATGTCAGAGTCAAGATTTGAACCCACATCTGTTGAAATTTCATAGAATAAGTGTCCCATTTCAGTTATTATTATTGTTAAATGTGATTCTTCAGTAATAATTCAAAGACACACACAAACTCTATTAACTTACAATTTTTCCTGTGTAAATATATTTGTTCTCAAATACCTGACATAATTTTAAATATCAATAGCATGATTAAAGCGACATTCACTTTATAGTAATCCAAAAATATCTAACAGAAAATAAAGCATGTATTAAGAATTCTATATATTCAGAAATGTAACTTACAAGTTTGATGAGTAATTTAGTTTTTTATGAATATTCTCAGTGACTTATTTTCATTAGCTTTTATAACATAGCTGTTATCCACCTTCACACCACAATTTTCTTTTGTTCTTCAGTCTCCATTTTGCGGTTGAAAATAAAAGCCTGTCACAGATGCACAGAAATTTATAAGGAAACTTTCTCTTTCAAAGTGGAAGTGTTAGTCGCTCAGTTGTGTTCGATTCTTTGCAACCATATAGACTGTAGCCCACCAGGCCCCTCTGTCCATGGAATTCTCCAGGCAAGAATACTGAAGTGGGTTGCCATGCCCTTCTCCAGGGGATCTTCCCCAGCTATGGATCAAACCCAGGTCTCCTTCATTGCAGGCAGATTCTTTACTATCTAAGCCACCAGGGAAGGATTTTCTTTCTAAATTTCTCCTATAAATATCACTTCTCTCTCTCTTTTCTCTCTCTGTCTCACACACACACACACACACACACACACACACAAGCATGTATATGTACATATCCAAACATGTACACATACATATGCATAGGTGTGTGCACTTGGGTAAAAATAATACGTGAAAAATTAAAATCTCAGAAAATTTAAAGAAGATAATTTTCATACTTTTACATTGCATTGATTTTATAACACATTTCTCGGGTCTTTACTATAGCAGTCTTACTCTTTGCTCATCTATAACATTTTTAAATATAAAAATGAATCTTTACCAACTGAGTGTTCTTGAAGGAAGGTGATACTAGAACCTGGGTTAATATCCTAATTCTACGAATTTGTGTTAACATCAACAACCTCTTTGGAGTCTTTTAACACCTCAGTTTATAAAGTTAATATAATGATATCAGTAGCTACTTCATATAGTTTTGTGAGATTAATTAGTTTTTCTAAACTTATTAGAACAGAGCCAGACACATGACATTTGTTTCTTTCATCTATTCTTTCTATTATTTTTAGATTTGACTTGTTGAAGCTTTGTTAGTTAACTTCAATATACACAAGTTCCTTATTATCATTTCTGTAACTTAGATTTTTAATTTTTTTCACTTATATTCTTTGAGAATTTAAATTTTTTCTGCCTCATAACAAACATAATTTCCCTGCATCATTGTTATTCTGTCTAATTATATCATGAGTATCAGTTTAAGGTAAACATAGTCCTTCTCCCCCTGCCTTCGCAAGGTTCGCTTTCAATGTAGTGTATTGCTATTTGTATAATTTGGTTTCTGTGTATATTAAATGCCTTTTGTTTCTACGTTTCTAAGTACTTCATATTGCTTTGTCTTCTCCTTCGATGCTGGAAGAAAATGTTTCTTCATCATAATGACTGTCTCCTTTGGACCATGAGAAAAAATTTCTGACCCTGTGTCTGCTAACAGACGACAGGCATGGATTTTTCCTTGGGTGCTCTATTTTCATATGAGAGTTGAGAGAATAAGGTACAAAACAAGAACAAGCAAATGTTTAGAGATGAAGGACAAGTTGATTCACACTTTGTAATTTATTTCCTGTGTCTACAAGTCACAGAGCAAATTCACCTATCTTGGGTGATAAAAGACCTGCTTCTATACCTCATTACCTGTTTTCATTGTATGCAATAAGAGATAAACAAAAATTTACAACATGTAACGTGTCAGTTGCCAAGACAGTTTTTTTATTTTTCCACTATCATTAAAGCTTAATTATGAAGAGCTCACCCAATACTTCTTTCATCAAATTGTGAGGATGGCTTCTTCAAATGGTCCAAGAATTTCCTGTCTACTTCAAAAAACAATATATTGCTGTAACAAGATAACAGTTAGAAATTTTGATGCACAGAAACTCTGATCTGGGACACTGATTGGGGTTACAAGAATCTTTCAACTTTCCTAAGGCTGGCAGGTTTTGTTCTATTTCATTTAGCATAGCAAGTTTAAACCACTGAACAGAGTTCTCAACACAATAGATTTTGAACTATATGACCATCTCTCCCCTATTTTACCAACAGATTTACCATTAGTTTTATTGTTAAACCTTGCAGGGTATATATTTTTTGTTTTTATGCATATAAAATTCAATGGGAAATTAAGTAAGTTCTACCATATGTTGGTTTTTCTGTCCATCTGTCAGAAATACTTCAGAGTTCTATAGTTACTGATCAGGTGATAGACCCCACCCCCCAACTCTCTTCTCTCAGTAACTATCTTTTTTAGAAGTATTTCTGACAATATACGTGTTTCCCCCCAGCTCAAATAAATTATTTAATCATGCCAATCATGTATGAAAGTGATGATGAAGTTTCAAAAATAAATGATCACTGATTTGGTTTAACTTTTAACTTCCCAGGAAAATGAAAAAGAATTGTTTCTTTAAGATTTACTCACTTTTTCATTTTCTAAACTTCCAAAATAAGTTTTGAAATGTAGATTTCCCTTACTCCCTTTGAGCTGTAATCATTTCTCAGAGAAATGAAAAATCTTGTGGTCTAGAAAGATTTCCATTCTGGAATGTGATAAAGGGATGAAAAGTCAAAATAATGGACTATATGACTTGCAGCAAGAAAAGGACTCTATTTATTTTTACCACATTTTTTAAGATCACAACTGCTATGTTAAGGTAGGAAAAACTCCTCAAGGACAAAAGAGAAGAGTCTGATTCAATTGCTGTTCAAAAGTCATATATTTTTTATAAGTTCTATATAAATCCTAAGATGCTATTTCAGACACTAATAAAAGTGTTTTCTTTAAGATAAACAATGCACTAGGGCTTTAGAATTTTTTTTCCAAGGATGGTAACTCTGACTCCTTAAATAACTTACCTTTCAGTAAAAGGTACCCATGGGACACGTTCACAAATGAACACATCATTTATAGCATGTAAAAGCCAAACTTGGTGTTTTATTCATTGAAAATCATGAAACTGTCATGAAGCTGCCTTAAAAGCTTTTTCAGAAACATACTCCCTTGTTTACTTACTAAAGAACAAGAAATATAAAGAACTACACTTGAGAAGAGAACCACAAGTATCAATACATTTCCCCCCAAATTTCCATAATCCTTTGGCTTTCCCCTTGAGTGCAATGCTCCCAAAATATTCCAGAAATTTCATATACAAATTTTCAGTTGAACTAAAAACTATAAAGCTAAACTACAATATAGCAGCCACAGTAACTCAGGAATAAAACTTTTCTTTTTTCCCACAGAATGAGATAATATTATGATTATAAAATTGCATTTTATATAATATAGACATTATTTCAAGGGCACAGTTCTACATCACAGTTTTAGGAACATCCCCTTTTATGCCGTGTGGACTCCAGTTTCCTCCAGATAAATGCTATCAATATTGGTAGGAACTGCTTCTATCATCCTTGCTCTATCATAATTCCTACTTGTGAAAAATTGGTAGTAATCAAAAACAAAATAAAACCCTAAATCTAGGAATTATATTTCAGTGCTTACAGTTTTTCAAAATCATCATAAACATATAAAATAAATACCAAAAAGTTCTTTCAGTAAGAAACAAATATTGAGATGAGAAAAAAGAGAAGATGGATCTGTTATTCTTTCTCTACTATTGTTGATCTTTCACAGAATAAAATGAGTCTGATGAGAAAAGATTTATGAAGAACTCACTCTCTCTCTCTCTCTCGCTCACACACACACATACACACACAATATATATAGTACAGGTTTCTTTTTTTTAAAGTCTAGATCACTTGGTCCTACAATCACTTAAATGACCTTATTAATTAAGTTAATAAAACACAGTAGGTGTTCAATATCCTAAAAGAAGATTTTAAGACAAATTTGTGATTGTGGCTATGGTTGTTAACAGTAGTTTTAGTATTTAATTGTCATTTTCAGTGATTTACCCAATTCGTCTTCACTACTTTCAGATAAAGAACAAACCACTAGGTAAAATGGGGAAAAAAAATAAAATAAATATTTGCACAAGTAAGACAGAGTGCTGAAAAAGATATCCACTAGGAGGTGAAAAATGTTAGATTTCAGGCAGCGGTGGCTCAGAGAAATCTCTCAGAATACACGGGATTGTCCAGTTCTATGAAAAGACAAGGTTGATGTCCCTTGTGGTCCAGCAGTGTGGTGCTTTGAGGAATGGTTATAAACTGTACATTAACATATGTATGTTATAAATGCTTTCGATCCCAAGAGAAAACCCCCAGAGGCCATAATGGTAATGCCTGAACCTGGGAAGCAAGGCATCAATGAGAAGTGAAAAACACTTGGGGATAGTGCAGAATTGAACTTCCTCAGCAATCATAGGAGACCAAAGTCCAGAACATCCAGTAGGGTGTGATATATGATCCATGTGTATCGAAACTGCCACCAGAATCAGAACTCTCGAGGAAGGGCCTGGGAATTTTTACCAAGAACTCAGAATAAATCTTCTGTATCCTGCGGTTTCAAACCACTGAATTAGGTTTCCCTGCTTGCTTTGTACTTGAGCCAGAAGGGTTTAGGCAAACTGGAAGAAAGGAGCCTTATAAGAAAATATACTGCATTCTCCACAAATAAGATTTAATGTCTACACATCTGCTGACACTCTATATGTTCAAGTGTATGGAGTAAATCTGTATGATTTTATTATCATGAATATCTTCTCCACTGTGCCACAGAGGTGCCTTTTAAAAATTCGATTTAAAGTTGTTTGCAGTGAGAGGTTATATTACTATATGTTTATATATAGATAATATCTCTACCTACCTCTGTATAGATATGTTTGCTTTTATATTAGAAGTCTCCAGTTGTTCAGCCACCAAGTTGTGTCTGACTCTTCGCGACCCCATGGACTGCAGCTCACCAGGCTTCCCTGTCCCTCACCATCTCTCAGAGTTTGCCCAAGTTTACGCCCATTGAATCGGTGTGCCATCTTTTCATCTCGTCCTCTGATCCCCTCTTCTCCTTTTGCCTTCAAATGATGATGATCTTTTCCAGCATCAGGATCTTTTCCAATGAGTCAGCTATTCCCATCAGGTGGCCAAAGTTTCCAGTTCTACAGATTCAAATCCTATCTCTCAAAATGCAATTTCATGTCCATTCCTCCATAAAACTGTCAACTAGAATACAGTTTTCTTCCTTCTGAATACCAGTATCATGTTACCTAGATCTTCCATATGGTTTCATAAGTTGTTCCAGAATTGATCAGTCACAGTACATCCTGAATATAAACAGGACATAATGGAAAATCAGCAATATAAGGAGGCTGGACAAAGTTTTGGACAGAGATGGGACTCCTTTTCAAGTCACCATTGACAGGTCATGTTAGCCAAGCAGGAGTGATATAAACAAAGGTAAGGCAGACATAATTGCCTGAGTGAGAGGTATCAGATTCTAATCAAGGATGTAGAGGGGATAAATTGGAAAGGGCAGTGTATAGCCACAGTTCATACTAGTCCTGCCCCAGTCTGGCAAAGGATGGGCTAGAACTAGAAGAAAGTTAAAATAAACTTATCTCATGTGTTGACTGGTGAAGAAAGACAAGTTATTATCACTGGTTCAGATATAGGGCCAGAATTTACATAAGCCAGAGATACAAGGGAGATGCTCCAGAGAAATAAGCCATGGTGAGTCAGTTTATCAAGATTAAAACTTTGGGCTATTAACATTGTATAACATTTTAACATTCTTGATTTGAGAAACATGGCTTTAGCAGTTTCTTTCTAAATAATTATTTCTAATTGAGAATACCTCCAAAACTAGATTTCAGTGTTTCAAGACCAAAAATCAAGAGACTTCAAGCAAGATAATTTAATATCTAGAGTTTGGTGAGGGTAAGGACTTAACACTTTTTCTTTTCTCATTTGGTATAATGTAAATGAATCCCTTAAAATTATTATTTATTTCTGATTGAACCCCCTTCAGACTATCCCAAGATTATTAGTGCTCTGCATTTTCTGAAAAAAGGACTCAAAATAAACTTCAAATTAATAATTGAAAAATAATGTTTTATGAAATTAACCCCTTTCCAAAATTCCCTCAGTTATACTGAAACCAAGTCAGAGACAATGAAACAAGTAGAAGACTCATATGCTACTCCTTAGAATGCCACATTCGAATACAAATATAAAAATGCTCTATTGCAGAAAATATCATCTTATGACCATTGAATATGCAATTATATACAGAGATAGATATACATTTATATGTTATGGATACTGAGATCCTTCTATTTCAGAACAAAAATTAAATTTTAACTTAATCCATGGCAATATGGTTCTTTATGGTCATTTTATTGATTTTATTGATTTATTTTTGGCTGCAATGGGTCTTTGTTGCTGTGTGCAAGCTTTTTCTAGTTACAGTGAGTGGGGACTACTCTTCACTGCAGTGTGCAGACATCTCATTGTGGAGGCTTCTCTTGTGGAGCCCAGGTTCTAGGCGTACAGTCTTCAGTAGTTGTAGCCCACGGGCTTAATTCCGCTGAGGCATGTGGAATCTTCCCAAACCAGGATCAGACCCGTGTCCCCTGCACTGGCAGGCAGATTCTTAACCACTGCGCCACCAAGGAAGTCCTACTGGTTTTTAATAAAAGTAATTATCTGCTTTATTATTAACTAGATATCTAGAAATACTAATAATGTAAATTTCAACTATACCTGAACAAATTTGTACAATTATGCCATAAGAATTCAGTGGGGGGAGGGAAATTTGATGACTCAGCATACTTAAATGTTAGGAATATACCTCCCCCCACTATTCCAATCCTGGGGGACAGTCACCCCAGCAGCAACAGTAACAGAGATTCATCTATGTTAAATGCTTCTGGTCACCAGTAACCTCTTATTTTCAGAACAAAAAAATGGTACCCTGCATTTCCACACATACCTGCCAAAGAAAGGATGTCTTTATGCCAAGCTCAGCTCCATGCTTTGAGAAAAAAAAAGTTGACAAAAATTTCTAATTAATTACAACCCCTATGAAGGCAGAAGCAAGGATGCCTGTGTGAACCCTAACGAAAAATGCAGTCCTCATCACATTGCCAAGCATAGAATATGTACTCAAAAAAGTGCATGCATGCTGAACGCATACATGCTTAGTTCATTTGCTAAAGAAGTGAATAAAAAGAGTAAGGGAAGAACTATAATCCTATATTCATTTTGATACAAAATTGACTATTATTAAATCATAAACTTATTGACTAGTTTCCTTAAGTTGATACTTTTTTCAAGTGCCTTTCAAGTGCTGGGTAAAATGGACCTCAGAGAGAAAGCTGTACCCATTAGCAAACAAAAATAAAGTCATAAATATTTTCCAAAAGAATGGAATGCATTCCCAAATGCATGGGTGTCATTTCCTTTGACATATTTGATACCTTTCTGATTCAATATATGTTGTGTGTGTTTCATTGAGTTTCAAAGCTTATTAATGCTTCAAATATGCCTAACAATGAGAGAAAGATTCCCATGTGTTTTCTAACTGGCTACACTTTGCATTCCCATCTTATAAAAGCACACAGATAGTGTTTCATTTTAGATTGAAGGACTGCCATAACGGACACTGCGGCATTGTTTCTGAATCAGCAGTAACAGGACCAGCATTGTCATTAGTGTGACAAGGACTAAAGCAATTAGATTTAAACTTGATGAAATAGCTGTACCATCCATTTACTAGACCATGCTGAAACATTTCCTCATCCTTTTATGTGTTTGTAATGGCAGGTGCCCTGTGTGTTAGCACCAGTGTTCTTCTCTGGCGCCCTGACTTGTAACCATGCATACAAAGAATGCATTATAGTCTTGAGAGACTGATTATCTCTATTGTCACATCTCTCCATGGTACCATATAATTGTTTCAGCTGCAAGTAAATTCCCGAAATGCTTAGTACTATGCACTGGATGAATGTCTGCTCAACCTTCCAAAATGCTAGTGATGATCCAATGGGAAAAGGAGGTCTCTTTAGAAGCATTAAGGTTGCAATGCATTTTTATGTGCTGACCTGGGAAAACACAGATGTTGTTGACAAAACTAACAAGTCAAAGGTAGTTATAAAGTATTCATAGGAACTATATAGAGAAGAAAATCTGTCTTCAGTGATTTGGACTGTATGTTATAAAGGAGTGCCTGCACATACCATAAATATATTTTGGTCTAAATATTAATAAATCAACAATAAACAATGCTTTGATGTTTTGGCCACAAGATATTTAGATGTCAGTCTTTTATTTACATTTACATTACTTCATATAGATAATATGCACCTACCTCCAGGTGCTAAAGGCATAAAATATCACGAATGAATTCTTCCTAAAAATATCTGTATATTTTGAATTTGAAATATCTTTATTTGAATTCTCAACAATAGCAAAAGAAATAACCAAATGTATTCAAATTAGAATTTCCCCTTTAATTAATAAAATCTTACTTAAACTTTATCAGGTGTTTTTAAAGTTATTATAAATTACTGCTGAGTGAAAAGACAATACTTTTGATTATTAGATGGGGCCTAAAACTGATGATCTCCTACTTACTGATTTTATTCTTGTGTGATAGCTAGGCTACACTTACACTGGTTTCAGAACAAAGTTGGAATAGGTTTAGAATGTCAGCATGTAAAAGAGTAGCATCTTGTGAAAGAACTGGGAAAAAATAAAGAACTGAATTGACAAACTGTACTGGGGCTTATATTTTAGAGATAGTAACTCGGCCAAATTCTTGGGAAGCTAAGTCATTAACAGAAAATTCAGTCGTGTTCATGAAGTAAAAACCTATTATTTTAGACTATTACTTTAATTGGATATATTTCTCTACCATATAGTGAAATCAACATGCATAGTCTATAAATATTTTAGCAAATATTTCAAGAAACAGGAATATTATATATTATGGAATCTTTTGACTCTCAATAACTGTTTCTATTTAATAACAAAATGGAATAGCACCATTTCTGGAGACTGCCTACTTTTCTTCAATTCTCCTGCTGTTTCTACACTTAAATATTTTCTCTACAGGCACTAATTTGTATGCCAGTGTAGTACTGGATTGACAGGTAAATTACCCTTTATAAACATTAAGAATATTCACCAGATAAACTGTTATACTAAAATACATCACAGAGCTTCGATTTTTTTTCTTGACCTTAGTCATGAAAAATATTACTTTTGAATCTGTAATGGAAATGAGCATAAATTAAAATATCATTTAAAACAAATTTTCCCCTCTCATACAATAGAATATACAAGAAAGCCAAACTCTCAGAAAGAAAATAACTAAGCTCTGATTCTTTCCTTTAGAAATCAGTACACACAACCTTAAATTAACTGCAAAATCTTTATATATGACCCAGGCAACAGAACATACACCGATTGTTACCTTTAATCTTTCAGATAGCTCTGTTTCCAGATTTGGCTGTAGTGTCTACCAAATATAATTTTGGGGGTTGTAACAGATATTCTGTTGTTGTTGTAGCATATTTTCATTTTACTTCCAAAAGAGATTTATATCCATGCCTTCCTAAAATAATGATTACACTGACAATTTGGAAATAGATATTGGGTAGTATGAGTGCTTCACTTCAGTTACAAATTAAAAACTTGAAAGAGTATTCAGAGCTTTCTGATAACTTCTGAGGAATTTACATTAATAAATTATTGACATTTTAGGAATCAGCGAAGTAAAGTGGACTGGAATGGGTGAATTTAACTCAGACGACCATTGTATCTACTACTGTGAGCAAGAATCCTTTAGAAGAAATGAAGTAGCCATCATAGTCTACAAAAGAGTCTGAAGTACAGTGAAAGTGAAGTCGCTCCGTCGTGTCTGATTCTTTGCGACCCTGTGGACTGTAGCCCACCAGGCTCCTCCCTCCATGGAATTCTCCAGGCAAGAATACTGGAGTGGATTGCCATTTCCTTCTCCAGGGGATCTTCCTGACCCAGGGATCGAACCCAGGTCGCCTGCATTGCAGGCAGATGCTTTAACCTCCGAGCAAGCAGGGAAGCCCAGTACTTGGAAGCAATCTCAAAAACGACAGAATGATCTCTGTTCATTTCCAAGGCAAACCATTCAATACCACGGTAATCCAAGTCTATGTCCCAACCAGTAATGCTGAAGAAGCTGAAGTTGAACGGTTCTATAAAGACCTACAAGACCTTCTAGAACTACACCCGAAAAAAGATGTCTTTTTCCTTATAGGGGACTGGAATGCAAAAGTAGGAAGTCAAGAAACACCTGGAGTAACAAGCAAATTTGGCCTTGGAGTACAGAGTGAAGGAGGGCAAAGGCTAATAGAGTTTTGCCGAGAAGAACGCACTGGTCACAGCAAACACCCTCTTCCAGCAACACAAGAGGAGACTCTACAAATGGACATCACCACCAGTTGGTCAACACTGAAATCAGATTGATTATATTCTTTGCAGCCAAAGGTGGAGAAGCTCTATACAGTCAGCAAGAACAAGATTGGGAGCTGACTGTGGCTCAGATCATAACTCCTTATTGCCAAATTCAGACTTAAATTGAACAAAGTAGGGAAAACCACTAGACCATTCAGTTCAGTTCAGTTCAGTCACTCAGTCATGTCCAACTCTTTGCGAACCCATGAATTGCAGCACGCCGTTCAAGTATAACCTAAATCAAATCCCTTACAATTATACAGTGGAAGTGAGAAATAGACTTAAGAGACTAGAACTGATAGAGTGAGTGCCTGAACAACTATGGATGGAGGTTCAAGACATTGTACAGGAGACAGGGATCAAGACCATCCCCAAAGGAAAAAAATGCAAAAAGCAAAATGGCTGTCTGAGGAGGCCTAACAAAGCTGTTAAAAGAAGAGAAGTGAAAAGCAAAGGAGAAAAGGAAAGATATTTCCATTTGAATGCAGAGTTCCAAAAAATAACAAGGAGAGATAAGAAAGCCTTCCTCTGTGATCAGTGTAAAGAGATAGAGGAAAACAATACAATGGTAAAGTCTAGAGATCTCTTCAGGAAAATTACAGATACCAAGGGAACTGTCATTTCATGCAAAGATGGGCACAATAAAGGACAGAAATGATATGGACCTAACAGAAGCAGAAGATATTAAGAAGAGGTGGAAAGAATACACAGAAGAACTGTACAAAAAAGATCTTCATGACTGAGATAATCAAGATGGTGTGATCACTCCCCTAGAACCAGACATCCTAGAATGTGAAGTCAAGTGGGCCTTAAGAAGCATCACTATGAACAAAGTTAGTGGAGGAGATGGAACCCCAATTGAACTATTTCAAATCCTAAAAGATGATGCTATGAAAGTCCTGCACTCAATATGCCAGCAAATTTGGAAAACTCAGCAGTGGCCACAGGACTGGAAAAGGTCAGTTTTCATTCCAATCCCAAAAAGGCAATGCCAAAGAATGCTCAAACTGCTGCACAATTGCACGCACCTCACATGCTAGTAAAGTAATGCTCAAAATTCTCCAAGCCAGGCTTCAGCAATACATGAACCATGAATTTCCAGATGTTTATGCTGGTTTTAGAAAAGGTAGAAGAACCAGAGATCAAATTGCCAACATCCGATGGATCATCAAAAAAACAAGAGAGTTTCAGAAAAATATCTATTTCTGCTTTATTGACTATGCCAAAGTCTTTGATTGTGTGGATCACAATAAACTCTGGAAAATTCTGAAAGAGATGGGAACACCAGACCACCTGACCTGCCTCTTGAGAAACCTGTATGCAGATCAGGAAGCAACAGTTAGAACTGGATGTGGACCAACAGACTGGTTCCAAATAGGAAAAGGAGCAAGTCAAGGCTGTATATTGTCACCCTGCTTATTTAACTTATGTGCAGAGTACATCCTGAGAAACGCTGGGCTGGAGGAAGCATAGCTGGAATCAAGATTGTGGGGAGAAGTGTCAATAATCTCAAGTAGACAGGTGACACCACCCTTATGGCAGAAAGCAAAGGAGAACTAAAGAGCCTCTTGATGAAAGTGAAAGAGGAGAGTGAAAAAACTGGCTTAAAACTCAACTTTCAGAAAACTAAGATCATGGCATCCGGTCCCATCACACATGGCAAATAGATGAAGAAAGAGTAGAAACAGTACACTTTATTTTCTGGAACTCCAAAATCACTGAAGATGGTGATTGCAGCCATGAAATTAAAATACATTTACTCTTTGGAAGAAAAGTTATGACCAACATAGACAGCATATTAAAAAGCAGAGCCACTACTTTGCCAACAAAGGTCCATATAGTCAAACCTATGGTTTTTCCAGTAGTCATGTATGGATAGAGAATTGGACTGTAAAGAGTGCTGAGTGCCAAAGAATTGATGCTTTTGAACTGTGGTGTTGGAAAGGACTCTTGAGAGTCCCTCAGACAGCAAGGAGATCCAACCAGTCCATCCTAAAGGAAATCAGTCCTGAGTGTTCATTGGAAGGACTCATGTTGAAGCTGAAACTCCAATACTTTGGCCACCTGATGTGAACTACTCATTTGAAAAGACCTGATGCTGGGAAAGATTGAAGGCAGGATGAGTAGGGGACAACAGAGGATGTGATGGTTGCATGGCATCACCGACTCAATGGACGTGAGTTTGAGCAAACTCCGGGGGTTGGTGATGGACAGGGAGGCCTGGTGTGCTGCAGTCCATGGGTCACAAAGAGTCGGACATGACTGAGCAGCTGAAAAGAACTGAAATTATGGAAATAAAGTTTTTGTTCTATTTCCACACAGTGGTATTTCTATATAGTTACATTTATGTAAATTTTTGCTGTATTTTAGTTTCTATAGATATATCTGCATACATTTCAATGATAATATTTATAATAATACGGCTAACTAGACATGTTTTACTACTTGCTAGATCCTTTTACATTTGTTAGCTTACAATAGAACAATGGGATAAGTAACAAAATCACCACCTCTCCCCCACTTTATTACAGAGAAATCTAGGATCCAACTGAAGCACAAAAAAAATTAGGGTAAATTTTGACTTTGTAAGCAACAAATAAGCAAATATTTTATAAATAGGTGAAATCGTATAATGTGTCTACCAATGATAAATTCTTTACCAGATAAGACTTTTATTATTTCTCACTTAAAATTTTCGTCATTTGGAAAATGAGTGGCTTTAAAGAGAGAGAGAGAGAGAGAAATCTGCTCTACAGCCCTTAATTTAAAATTCATGTACATGTACATTAGTTTATGTTTTTACTAAATAATTTAATATCATTGTATAAATTTTTTTATTTTCCTAAATGTAATACTGTATTATAAAGAAAGGAATATTGACAACTTAGTTGAAATTCATTATACTTATCTATTAATTCTCAAAAATGTATTTCCCAAATGTATGTGTAGAGATGAATTATGTTTCTCTGTGTATATATATGTGTATATATATATACACACACACACACACACACACACAGATTCATGCTCAAAATGTCATTTTGCTTTCTTTAGAAAATATATCATGTACATATGTCAGGTACAATGATCCAGAGACCTATTTCTAACCAGAAATATAGCCTCTGTCAATCATTTCATCTCTCTGGGAAAGTTTTCACTTCTGTTAAAAATGAACAATAATTAATTTATAGTTTTATTATAGCAAAATGACCAAAACATGATTTGCTCTGAAATATTAACTACTATTTACATACATTGTTTATAAGTATAAAAACTCATCTAGTTAGATTATTGCAAAGAATATTCTTCAACACATTTTTTAAGAAAGTTAAACTTTGCAGAGAATACAAAATTAGAATGTAAAAACATTTAAACCTAAGTAACAAAACATATACACTGCTAAATAATGAAATAATGTCTGCACAGTAATTAACATTTTAAGAACATGGTCTTTATTCATACTGCTCAGATTTGTGTCTCCATAATATTTCGGTGTTATTGAGACAGCACCCATGGTCTAGACTGTTTTAGTACACTGTTCTACTTTTTGCTTGTGACTATATTAATACACCCAACCAGCCTCTTCCTCCCACTCCTAGAAAAGGATAGTCTGGTAAAAACTTCAGGTGTTCACTTGGGACCCCTGAGGTATTATCTTCCCTGAGTAAAGGCAAACCAGAAGTTATCTTCACTAGTGGATTGATAACTTTAAGGGGAAAAAAATGGCTCTGACCTGTAAAGAAAAGTATATAGTGAAATCCAGACAGGTAGTTTTTAGATCTAAATTCAAAGTTAAAAAAGTAAAGCTTTCAGAGGAAAGCACAGGTGAATATATTCATTACTCAAGCTTTAACAATGTTCCTTAACCATGATACACAAAGCACTACCTATAAAATGAAGTACTTAAAACTTGGGCTATAATAGGAATTTCCGCACACAAAAAAGCAACATTCAGGTCATAAAAGAGAACTTATAGAATGGAAGAAGATATTTTAATACATAAAAACAAAAAGAACTTGCACCCACAAAATATTTATAAAAATCCTACAAATTAATAAAAAATATATAAATATTAAATAAATGTGTAAATTAGGAGATAAGTAGGCAAAAGAATTAAACAAGCACTTCACACACAAAAAAATATCTAAATGGTCAGTAAGCCCTTGAGAAGATGCTCAAACTATGTCAGAGGAAAGAAAGCTGAAATCACAATGAGTATACAACCACACACTTGTATACACACACAAGAATAGCAAAACAAAAATAAAAACAAAAACATCATAAAAAAAAGCAACATAAGAAGACAAAAGGCTGCAAGTTTTGCTGAAGTCATAGAGCAAAGGGAACCCACACATCACCAACAGGAGCATAATTTGTACAACTCCTTTGGAAGACCTGTTAGTATATATTAAGCCAAACATACTCAAAAATTTTGCATAAATGCATATATATGTATTTATATATTTACCCAAATGTCCATCAGCACTAGAATTGATAAATTGCAGTATATTCCCACTCTCACCACTATTTAGAAATTTAAAATGAATGAACTAGTGTTACATAAAAACATGGCAAAATCCCAGAAAAAATAATTTAGATGGTTTAAGACTCATATGAAAGAGTACATAATATATGATTCCACTTAAATAATATTTAAAATAGGATAAACCTGAAATTCAGAGCAGTATTGACTTTTTGAATTGTAGGACAGAGACAGGCAAATCATTTCTGTGTGAAATAATACAACCTTATTGTTTTAACCTGCAATTATTATGGTGATTGGTTACAGAATAATAGATAACTGATCCACCGCATATTATGCTGTTAAGCCCTGTCTCAGAATGGAACTGTTTTTAGGTCTATCTCTGGATAAATGCAAAGACTCCTTTTATAAAGAACAACTGCTATAAAATACATTTACTGAACTGAATGCCAGGTATCTTATTCTCTCTCATGTGTGTTTACTCCATTTTTAAATAGTCTTAGTTATTAAAAATATTCTGCTTCTGTTGAAAAGGAGACCCAATAATTTTCATTTATTTTTCTTAATTCTGCAGTTAGCAGTACATAGAAAAATGTAACTCTCTCTAATAGGACAAACCTTCCCACATGTGAGAAGCAAACTGTTAAGATTTATTTTAAGTACTTATACCACTATGGCTTCTGTATATACATACAAAATACAGTTTCAGCACTTTTGCTAATTTTATCTACTAAAATTTTCCAGAAAGAAGAAATTCTAGTGAATTCCTGCTAAGAAATGTCAGACGAAAAGGATTAGTACTGCCTGCCCCAGGTTCTAAAGGTCAATGGGTTTGTTAAAAAGGGAGGGTGAAAGATTTCTTGAAGCAGGTCTCCACCATCAAAAACGCGCTTACTGGTTCCCGGAAACCCAAATCTACAGGCTGCTCACTAGGCAATATTTATAAATCTTTTATGAAAGGGTCGAGGCTAGGGTATTGCAATACAAGCTATCATCACTAGAAATAAGGTAATAGGTTCTGCTGAAGGCTACCCGTGTAGGTCCGGCACACATGGTAACAAGGCAGAATCTACATACTAGTTACATAAGGGCCGTGAAAATTATTATAGCTGAATTCTATCTTTTTAATAAATAACCCATAATGAACACAAAATGAATCATGCAGAAGTATATTCAAACAGTCCTCAGAAAATTCAAAACATGCTCATATTTCAAGATTTTTTATCTCAAAACACTTACATTAATGATTAAACGTCATATACAGAATTAATTTTCAAAGAAAACCTTGCCGTACTGAGAGTTGAGTAATGTTTATAAAGTCATGCAGCCTTGATATCTCACACAGATAATGCAGATAAATTGACATCTTGAGAAGTATCCTGACTCAAAATATCTGGATTGGAAAATAAACTTTAAAATAGCTGAACTCATAAATTTTTAAAAAAAGTATTAACACCTTTGGGCCCCCAAGTAGAGAGGATAGTAGAGAACATAGTGGTAAATATAGCTGAATTACAGCTATCTCGGGAGGATTGTCTGATATCAGAACCAATATCATACTTGTCCAACTTGATATCATACTTGTAAACTTGCAATTTACATACGTGTCCAAGAAATGGAAATAGTATCTTCGGTCTACCAAAATTGGGGGTTAAAACTGAGACCCACACAAAACGAACAGGTTAGCCATAAGGATAATAAGAAAAATATACCCACTTGTAAAGGTCTATGACTAGTATCTCTTCTGTTTGTACTAGCACTGTATGGAAAAATATATAGCCATTAAAACTTGAAAATTAACTGCCTTAACTTCCCATGTAGCTTCAGAGTTTGAGTTTAAAGTATGAGTATATTGCAAGGAACTCCAATCTAAGAGATTAATCTAAAATGGCATTGAGATAGTGTCATCTCAATTCACCTGAAAAAGCAAATTTTCTATGAAGGCACAACATTTAAAGCAAGCTTCATAGGATTTCTACAGGTAGCATCCTGTTTGTAAGATTCATAATCCTAAATCATCAAACATACAAGGAAGCAGCTATGAGTGAAAATCAGTAGAAACAACACATAGCACAATTAATCTGCTCAAAGTATTAAGGTATTTGGTAACCAGATATAAAATACAAATAGGTACATATAAATGTTTAAAAGAGTGATGCCCATGATTTAGAAATAAGATATAATCAAACAGGTCCAAGTATATTTGATAATGAATCAAATGAGCTTTTTGGACTTGACAAATATTAGCAGTAAGAATCCAGAGCTAAGTCAGTCACCTAGATTTGGATGACAAGATAATTGATGCTGCTGGCTACAGATGTGAAGAAATTACTCAGATTTGCAGCATATTTTTATGAGAAGCAGAAATAAGAGGTGATAAAAATAACAGATGATAAAATGAGAGGGTCCTAAATTTGCCTTACCAGATTTCAAAGAGAAGGAAAAAGAGAAAGCCATGTGCAGGCTGTATTTAATATGTATATGTATATTACACACAGACATATACATATATGTATATTGCACACATACATCTATATGTATATGTATATTACACACATACATATATATGTATATTGCACACATACATGTATATGTATATGTATATTACACATATACATATATATATATATATATATGACAATGACCCAGAATTGATTTAAAAAAAAGCAAAATAGTAAAAACCATCTTATTTAGAAAGTACAATGTATTCCAAACAGAACACATCAAAAAAACTCAGGTACTACAGGAGACTACTTTTACAAAGATGACTGCTTCAGTCCTGCACTCCAAACATTTTCCTGTAATGCAAGTATACCTCTCTCTCACTAAGAGGAGAAACTGAATTCCTTTCCTCCTGAATCTGAGATGGTCTTGCAATTTGTTGGTAAACCAACAAACATGGAGAACAAGGCGCTATTTGACTACAGCCGCTTGGTCAGAAAAGGTCATGGGGCTCCTTCCTCTTTTCAGATGCTTACTCTTGGCAAGATTACTCTCATGAATTTCCCTCTTGGAAATCAGCCCAATGCTGTGAGCCGCTCCACCTCAAGCCACATGGGGAGGCCACACATACGTGCTTCACTCAACTGCTCACACTCAGCCCAGCCTTGGCATCACCATAGCCGAAGTGTCAGACATTTAAGGGAAGAGGCCCCCTGATGAGTCCAGGCCCCAGATGTTCAAGTCTTCCCTGCTGAGACCATAAGCATTTTGGAGCAGAGAAGCTAGCCCTGCTGTGCCCTCCGTGGATTCCTGATTCACATAATCCCTGTAAGCTTCATAAAATAGTTGTTTTATGCCATTAAATTTAAGATGCTACCTGGAGTGTTTATCTAGACACATGACAATTTCCCTGAAGAATGAAAAAAAAAAAGAAGGAAATTAGAAGATCCAAAAAATCAGTCTGATAATTTGCTACTCATTTATCTGTTTAAGGACTTCTATCACGAATATGCAGAAAACAAGAAAAAGGCACAAACGTAATGGAAATAAGTGGACAAAACAAAAAGCCTTAAGATACACTTAGTGACAGAAGAAAACTCAATGGCCAGCAAGATTAGATAATCACATTAGTCAATGGGCAATCAAATGAAAACTATACACAATTCACTATACCAAAATGGCTAAAATGAAAACAGTGAAAAGTACCAAGTGTTTGTGACATACAAAGCAGCGAGAACTCATATAAACTGTTGGTGAGAATGTAAATTGATACAATTCTTTTAGAAAATATTTTTAAGGTATCTACTCAGGCAGAATATGCCTAACCTATAGCCCAGTAAATTGAGCTTCTAGGTATAATCCTAACAATTACAGACAGTTGTTCACCAAATAAAAATAAAACATATGTTAGAATATTCATAACCTCTATTCTGAACTCAAATGTCATCACAAGCAGAGAGGAGAGATATTTTAATTTAGTCACACAATGCAATACTATATAGCAGTGAGATTGAACCAATTATACACATGAATCAATATGTATAAATTTCATAAACACAATATTGAGGGAAAAAAAGAGCATGCACAATGCATAATCCCATTTAGGTAATCTAAAAGCAAGCAAAAACTCATAAAGCTTAATAGGAGACTGAATAATATGTACAGTTAAAGGAAGGAGGTTAATAATTGTAAAGGACCCTGAGCAGGGGTTCTGGGGTGTTGGTTCTGACTTATTTACTCATGTATGAGAATTGGTTGCAGTGGTTTCATTTGTGGAATTCATGAAGCTATAAACTTATAATATCTTTCTGTTTATTTAATATACTTCAAGTTATTAATAATAAACTTAAATATAAAATGAACAATATACTTCAATAAATGGTTTTTCAATTGTTGAAGTGTGTTATCTACAAGAAATCAAAACAGCAGAAGGAAGTCATAAAAGAGTTAAATAATACCTTTAAAGAACTAAATGAATATAGGTGGCAATCAAGAATTATATGCCCAAATAAATTAATTAAAAAATGAGAGTAGAATATTTCACACAAAAAACCAAAATGGATATGTTGTATTTATAATGAGAATTTCAAAAATAAAATTTCTCCACTTAGCAGAAATTTTTGAAACATGCAAATAATGAGTTCCCAGAAATTCTGAATCAGTATACATGAGTAATACCAGAATACACAGGTTTTTAAAAACCATATCCTGCATTTCAAAATTCATTCAAGTTAAGATTAGTTAGGATTAGAAAAACCTCAGATTTAAATTCTAAGATCAAAGAAATACTAATGTTTTTATCCATGTTGTCAGCTATTAAAAACATTACTTATACTCATAAGTGTTTATTTCTTCTCTTCAATTAGGTTGTAAATTTCTTAAAGCACATCTCTTTTGTTTGTTTTTATTTTATTTTAAGTCCCTATTCTAGAGGACAGAGGAATTCTTTTCAATTCAGAAAGCAATTCTGGAGTTGATCCTGTAATTGCTTATTAAATGGTGCATGTGTGTGCAGGTGTTCATTCATTCGGTAGCATCCAACTCTTTGCAAACCTATGGACGATAGCCTGCCAGACTCCTCTGTCCCTAGGATTTTCCAGACAGAAACACTGGACTGCGTTGCCATTTCCTGCTCTGGGGGATCTTCCTGGCCCAGGGATTGAACACTGTCTTCTGTGCCTCCTTCACTGGCAGGCGATGCATGTAATTTAATTGTATTATTTCTGGCAAAGAATTTTTCTTTTTTTTTTAGTTAACAAACAATATTTTTAGAAATTCTCCAGATCCCAAATAATAATAACAATACTTAAATCATTTAAAATTGAAATATATACACACACATATAAATATATATACAATTGTCCCTTGGTATCTGTGGGGAATTGGTTCCAAGACCATCCAGGATATTAAAATCCACAAATACTTAAGCACCTTATGTAAAATGGCAGCTATTCACATATAATCTACACACATCCTCCCATATACTTTGAATCATCTCTAGGTTACTTACAATGCCTAATACAACATAAATGTTATAAAAAATAGCTGCAAATTCAATGTAAATTCGATGCAAACAATTGCTAGTGAAAGTTGAACTCAAGTTTTGCTTTTTGGGACTTTCTGGAATTTTTTCCCTGAACATTTCTTGAATGTATTTGAATACTAGGATGCAGAACCTGCAGATAGGAAGGACCCACTGTGTACACACCTATGAACACAAACTTGATCAAAATAAAGGGACAAAAATGTGTGTGTATATATATATGTATATATATATATGAATTTATTTATATGCATATATCAGTGCAAGAGTAATGCATGTGATTGTAGAAGTAATTCATGTAGCTGTGTTCAAAGCTATCTCTGGAAAGAAACAAGTTTGGTCAGTCACAAACTGCAAGTAAATCTATGAATCAATTCATTCTCTGTAACTGGTATAGTATGTTTCTTTTCTAAATCAAGTTAAAAATGAGGTACCACCTCACAATGTAGTGATCAAAAACCTTTTATACCAGCACAAACAACATATGTTTAAATCCTGACTATGACAGTTATCTTGAACCATAACTATACTTTGCCTTAATTTACTTTATTTTCTCATTTATAAATGGGGGGTGTACTAATAGTACGGCAATTATATGAATTAATGTACATAAATGAAAGTGCCTTTTTAAATAATCAGTAACTGTAAGTGATTAATATCACAAATTTTTAGATTTTAAATCATCTAGTCTTTCAATTATATCCATGTTTGAATTTGTTCATAATTTATTTCATTTTAATTTGAATCTTTATGTATTTCAAGGATACACTTCAGCGGCTTCCCCAGTGGTTCAGTAGTGAAAAATCTGCCTAAAATGCAGGAGCCAAAGGAGATGAAGTTTCGATCCCTGGGTTAGGAAGATCCCCTGGAGGAGGGCAAGGCAACCCAATCCAGTATTATTGCCTGGAGAATCCCATGAACAAAGGAGCCTGGTGGGCTACTGTCCAAGGGTTGCAAAGAGTTGGACATTATTGAAGTGACTTAGCAAGCATGTACACACACAAAATAAATAACTATATATAATTATGGCTAATTTTATAATGAATTTTATATTATGTTTAATAATTTTGTAGAATTAATTTCTCCCACTTTTGAAGTTCTTTCATATACTTCACATTGTGAAAAATGTATGCATGAAATAAAGTTTTAAAAATATCATTCTAAAATTTCTTTCAAATCTAAAATTTTTGAACTTATTCCAAACAAGGCCAAAACTGACCTTCAGAAATAATGCAGAAGAGAGCTATTTTAGATAAAAGATAATGCCCACAAACTCTTGCACTTCTGGCCATTAAAGGTTTTGATCACTTCTCTACTTATGTTTGATGATAAAGGTAAAATACCATAATTAGTCTTTTCACAGTTACTTGTTTAATCTTTTTCTTACCTAGATTTCTAGGGAACGTGTTTGATCTAAGGATGTGATATAGATAAATTTCAGTGAGTACAAGATGGAATTTTAAAAAGGTAATGAATTTAACTTCTGATGAATTAGAAATGTTATGTAATTTCTCATAATATCAATTTGGGACATTCAAACAAAGAATTATGTCAAAGTAATATACATATGTGAAATAGTGATTTTTCTATAATTTCCATATGAGTCTATAATTTAAAAAGTCACTGATTCCAATAATGAAACTATACAAAATATTTAAAATGTCAGAAATTAAAAGACTGTTTTAAAACATTTTATTTGAAACACTTTTGCTCTGCAACATTTAACTACTAAAATTATAAAACCACTAAAATTTATAAAACATTGCACAACTAGAGAAAAGAAAAGAACTTCAACTTTGAGTCTTATGTTAGCATATACTAATGATAAAAGTTTGTATTTTCCACAAGTGGGATATGATATTTTAAAAAGCTTTTTGAACTTTTTTATTTAAAAAACTGTTAAGAGATCTTTTATCCAATTGAATGATTTTAAATGTCTTAAATCCAAAAATACAATAGGAGGTAGGAGAAATAGGTAAAGGGGCTATTTTTTTTTTAATGTACAAGAGATTAACAACCTAATCAAGTATTAACAAACATCAATAAATAATTCTGGAAAAAATGAAAAAGGTTTAAATCACAGAGTAACTCTAGGAGCTAGTATATTAGCCAGGTTCCCCACAAAAACAGAATAAAAAGAGGATACATATATAGAAGGAGACAAGGAGGAATTTATTATAGGAATTGACTCATGCAATTATGGAGGCTGAGACCTTCCATGATTTACCACCTATAAACTGTAGATCCAGGAAAGCCAGTGTTATAACTCAGTCTGAGTCAGAGGCCTGAAAGTCAAGAGTGCCAGTGTTCAAGGTTGGGATAAGATGAATGCCCCAGCTCAACCAGAGAGAAAACTTCCCCTTACTCTAGCTTTTTCTTCTATTCAGGTCCTCAAAAGACTGAATGATGATAACCTGTATTGGTAAGGGTGTTCTTCTTTACTCAGACTACCAACTCAAATGCTAATCTCTTCTGGAAACACCTGAGCTCTCTCTTAGCCTAAGTCAAGTTAACACGAAATTAACCATCACACCCAGGGAATAATCTCAACCTGAAACTGTGTGTTTAAGAATTCACAGAGGCTAGAGAAGAATGAATTTCGACCAAAATGTGAGCATTACTTTAAAAACTGCAATTTGAAGAGAAATGCAAGCCATCTAAAATGAAAAATTGATGCTTTCAAATTGTGATGCTGAGAACACTCCTGAGTCCCTTGAACAGCGAGATCCAACCAGTCCATCCTAAAGGAGATCAGCCCTGAATATTCACTGGAAGGACGGATGCTGAAGCTGAAGCTCCAATACTTTGGCCACCTGGTACGAAGAGCTGACTCACTATAAAAGACCCTGATGCCAGGAAAGACTGAGGGCAGGAGGAGAATGGGGCGACAGAGGGTGAGATGTTGGATGCATCACCGACTCAATGGACTCCAGGAGACAGTAAAGGACAGGGAAGCCTGGCCATGCTGCAGTCCATGGGGTCAGAAAGAGTCAGACATAACTTAGCAATTGTACAAACAACACAAAATACATGGGCCTGACTTGGCAGTTATCGCTCTATAATGCAAAAACAAAAAATTAAATTACTAATGGCCTCATGACAACAACTCTTGAAACCTAACACTCCAGGGTCATTAAAAGTAAAACTGTGGGTCTTTGCTAGGAAAAGAAAGAATTTATTAACTACTAATCTTTTTCATCTGATAATATTATCATTTATAATAAATTAATAATTTAGCATTCTAACTTTAATATGATTTTCACAAAAATTAATTAGCAAGGCAGCAGAATTATAGAAATAGTACTGGATGTGAATTTAAAAGAACTATGCATGGAGTCTTGTCTTCCATTTTATAGTTCTGTGGCCTTGGACAAGATACTTAAACTTCCTGATCTTTACTTTCTTCCTGTGTAAAATGAGGCTAAGAAAATAAAATATATTTCATAAGGTTAAATTAGGTAGATTTATTTAGGTCAAGAAATAGATATTGTTAAATAAGAATTCTGTAAACTCTGAATGTTATTAAAACTGAAAAACTTAAAACCATTGGATTAATGTGATTCCAGTCTTATAAAAGATAAAAGCAGGACAGCCTGTTATTAGCTATTATACTGTAATTCCTATTGAATTAATATGAAGTATACATAACATAGAAATATAATCAACTTATTTATTCAATAAATCTATATATGCCATTAATTATTATATTATAGCTGATACAGCTTTTAAATGCTATTAAGGACATGACCACACTTATTACCATAGTGGCCATTAAGTACAGCTCTTTATCAAAATGGAAAAATTTATTTGAGTTTAAATTTGTAAGTATATGAACATTCTACAGGAACAAATGAGCAAAATTTCTTAATCATTCCTATAATCATTTCTTAAATGACGTACTAGAGTCCTTGATTAAACCCAGATGTTTCTTTGTTTTTCACCCCTACTTCCAACCAGTGTTTGGTATTTTCTGTATAATCTAGATATATGAAGTGAAGGTGAAATATTGATGTCAGTGAACTAAGAAGGGTAACATTAACCTAGTGAACATTTCAAAAACATTTCTTTTATATTTTTTATTTCTTATATGATTTCGTATACAGTGACCAATAAATTATACTGCACAACTAATTAAACTGCAAACTATGAACAAATTAAAATATATGTTTATGATAATTACTTTGCTTTTCACACAATTTATGGCTTTAATATTAATATACAAGACTTGTAAGCTTTCATTCATGTTCATAGACAAAATATTAAACAATACTCAATACACAAAGTTACAGATTTCAATATTTTATATGTATACCCTCAACTCTGAAGAGCCAGATGTATATGCAATATAACAGCTAGCAGGAAATAGGTTGAAAACATTTGTTTCAAAACACTTTACATGAAAAGTGTAAAAACACTAAAAGTACTTATGGAGACTCATTATGATACAACCTAATAGGCAAGGAGATTTCCTTTTAAGGAAAGCATATTTTATTATGAATTTTTTTAGTAATTTAATAAGCAAATTTTCTTGACTATTGACCAATAGTATTATTTTATATTAAATTACTTGAAATGTCAAAATAGTTTACTGAAAATTTCTGATTTGTAGATACATTTAAATGTGCCTATATTAATACAGATTTAGGCATGTTATAGACTTCTAAATTATTTTGTGGAGTTATATAATGTAGAATATTCAATGTTCCGTATTAAATACAACATACTTATGTTCAATATTCTACACAGACAAAGCTAAAAGTAAATATGAAATTCAACATTGCATTATGCAACTTAACTATTACTGGAAACATGTTTGCATTCTGAAGGAAAGCCCATTTTAAGTTTGGGGCATTTATATTCTCTCTCTTCCTTGTTTCGTAGTAATTTTAGTACTTCCTTAGTTGACTCAATAGTCAATATGAGCTTATCAAAAACCAATTTCACCAAATCGCATTCACTTTGTTTTCAAGTGGAGTTCCTACTTTATAATCAGAAGGAAGTCTTGAATATAGGAGATCGTGTTTTCAATAAATAATATACAAACCAGCTAGCTATCTGTTGCAATTCTGTAGAGGTTCTGGGAGTGGATAGAAGAGGTTGACTGATTCCCCTGTGTGGTTTCTTCCAACTCTAATAATATCTGATAGCATTTTCAGTTCTGTACACTGGTTTTCTTGTTCTTGGACAAGAGATCCAGTGGCTGTCACTTGTTCAGTGACATAACTTCAACTTGAGCGTCTAGTACTATTAGTTGTTGTTCAGCCACGCAGTCTTGTCCAGCTCTTTGCTACCCCATGGACTGCAGCATGCCAGGCTTCCCTGTCCTTCACCATCTCCCGGAGCTTGCTCAAACTCATGTCCATTGAGCTGGTGATGCCATCCAACCATCTCGTCCTCTGTCATCCCCTTCTCCTACTCTCAACCTTTCCCAGCATCACAGTCTTTTTTCCACTAATATCTTAATATGGCTTTGTATTTCATTTACTTATTGATTCAGATTAATAATAAGCACTAAACTTTGAACTTAACTCTAGAACATAAGCAACATAAACTTGTCATTTTCAGGGAAAAACAAAATATGTGACAAAATATTTACTTAACAAACACTGCTGACCCTTCTCATGCTTAGCCTTGGGCCTTAGTCTTCTATATCCTGCCTCTCCAGACATACACAGGGTGTTCAATTATCTCTGTGCTCTATAAAATATTGATCTTCTTTCTAAATGTTATTAAATATCTACTTTCACATCCCCATATACCTGTATGGATCATTTTACCTTCAAAACTTATTATGGCAAAAGTCACTGTTCCTTAAGGTAGAAACTTTGGAATCACTGTCTCCAGGCTCTTAATTCCTAATATAGTTATTAATTTTTATTGATTTCACATCCCCAATTTCTCCAAATGTTATTTAATATTCTCAGAGTCTATTGTTGCTGTCCTATTCCAGCCTATCTCACCTACCTTACAGAAACAACCTCAAATTGTTAAATGCAGGATTCAATGCATCCTTCACCCAGTCAGCAAGCTTATTATACCAATCTTTTATTTAATCCCTTTAATTATTGCGATTTAACTCAAACTTCTTGACTTACAAGTTGCCCATAGTTAAGAACCAGTGTAGCATGCTAAGTATATTTCTAAATTATTTTCAGTACCATTAAAGTGTCACATTCATGATGTTCACCTCTTTACCTTTGAGCAGGCTATTTCCTGTCCAGGAAATATTTTTCCTCACACTTACCTTCCTTTCTTTGACATACAGTAATCATCAGTTTAAATTTTCCTTCTTTGGATCATGTTTTCTGACTTCCAGCAAGGTCAGTTTTGAACATTTCATAGGTGAATTTATGCAACCTTATGACCAAGTCCCTACTCCTATAAGAGATCTTGTCCTGTTCTATGATTTCTTATTTACTTGTTCTCTTCTCCTAGCAGAATCTTAAGCACAGAGTTAACACTCAGTACAAAGTATGAGGAGGGAAAAAGGAATGGGAAAAAGGAGGGAAGCAGGAAGTGAGGAAAGGAGGAAGAGGGGGCCTGGATCAGCCAAACAAAGAAATAAATAAAAACCAAAAAAGAACAACTAAAGCAAAAAGAAAAGTAAGAAAGTGACATTTAAATCAAATAAGAAGTACTTAGCTAAGTTATCAACCTATGCTTCATTTGTAAGAATTAACTCACTTCTAATAACAATAGTATCACCTTTAATAACAGAAACATATTTTCATCTTTCCCAAAATCACAAGCTAGGAATGACCAACAAAAATATTTTTCAATATATGAAAGTTACAGGCAACTTTTTAACTTTTTTTTTCTTTTGTTAGTTCTTATTAAAAAAAATACACCAGGTGATCAAATTACAATTATAGTAGAAAAGCTATTTGATATCTTTTTCTTAGTAACATCACAACGTTTTAACATTTTAAAACTTTGTTACTCTAAGTGCTATCATCAGGTATTTAATGGAACAGAGCTGATAAAATAGTAAAACATATATATTTGCTCATTTGTTCAATATTTTTACTAACTCAATGAGATTCATCTGCAGGCTAGTAATTTACTCTACTGCATGATTCATTATTACAGAGCACTGTTTAATTTGAAAATCTCAGAGATAAGATGATGATAGTCTGTATAAACACTTAAATTATCTTGCTGATATGAAATTTCAGAAGTTAGACTCAGTACATAAGACAAAAACTGTGGAAAAGTTACTTAGAAAATACTAAGAAAGGCTGTGATTTATATAAGGAGAGAAAAATTCCTGCAATATCCTTATTTCAACTTGTTTCAAATGCAGATCCCAGGTCAGTGATTTGAGGTGAATAACTTTTTATTCACATGATAAGTATTCAGTCTGTATTTGATATCAGAGCCTAGTAATTCTTGGTGACTAAAGTATGAATTTAATTTGAAAAAAGTAGTGTATAGTCTCTGACAAAGATATTAGCTAAACTGTCATTTAAAAATCACCAGGGACACTGTGGGAATATAAAGTCCAGTAAACAGACATAATTGTGAACACTTTTTTATTTAACTACAAATGGGATAAAATTAATCTGATACATCCTTGAGCAAACAAAAAGGGAATTTCACAGAACCACCTCCACCCTTCTCCTTTCCTTCCCTCCCTCCTTCCTCCGTAATTCTGTTCCTCTTTCTCTCCTGCATCTCTCTCCCAGTTCCCCATGCCTTTTGCACCTACTGCTCTGCTTTGTCATTTCTAGACCTTCCTTCTTTTTGATGATGGCCACCTTCTTCAACAGAGCACAAACTGGGACTATCAAAAACTGTATTTTCTCATATCACTACTACCATGGAGGACATACAGGTCACTACCCTGGGAAAGAGGGCAGATGAGCCCAGTTTGAATCAGATGCTCAGGCCTGGGCTAAACCCCTGTGTTTAGGGGAGGCTAATATGACTACCTTAGCTTCCAAGCTTCTACTTACATCTAAGACAGCAGAGGATTCTAAGGTAAAATCTCCCATCTAAACCCCATGCTTGAGATAATTTTCCAGACTCAAAGGGTGATGTTTTTGTCAGAAAAAACTATAGATAACCTTTTACAAGATGTTCTGGATTATATAATAACTGAAGGAGGCGAAGATAAGTTGACATCTTTTTTGGAGGGATATTTTCTACAGGTATATAACAATGTCATTGTATGAAGGGAAGAACCAAGGCTATTTCTCTGCAAAGTGATCTAAAATTAACTAGAATTAGTCAATACATCCATTTAAAGCTTTTTTATAAAAGCTACTTCCTTCTCGTTCTCTTTGTACTGTCCTGACAGCAAACTATAATGCTTTGGCAAATTTACTTTCTGGCATTCACAGGAGAGTTACACACAGTCAAAGATCCGAAGGCCATGTTCATCCCTGTTCTAGGGGAGAGTGAAAGCAAATAAACAGGCATGCCAGGGCCTGCGTGCTCAGTCACTTCAGTTGTGTCCGACTATGTGATCCTATGAACTGTAGCCAGCCAGGCTCCTCTATCCATGGGATTTCCCAGGCAAGAATACTGGAGTGGGTTGCCATGCCCTCCTCCAGGGGATCTTCCAGACTCAGAGATCAAACCCATGCCTCTTGGGTCTCCTGCATTGGCAGGGGTACCCTTTACAAGTAGTTCCACCTGGGAATAATGCCTCAAAAACATATTTCTGGTCTGAGAGTTAACCCAGAGTAGGAGGATGGTTGGGACTTCCCTGGTGGCTCAGATGGTAAAGCGTCTGCCTACAATGCGGGACACCCGGGTTCAATCCCTGTGTTGGGAAGATCTCCTGGAGAAGGAAATGGCAACCCACTCCAGTATTCTTGCCTGGAAAATCCCACAGATGGAGGAACCTAGTAGGCTACAGTCCATGGGGTCCCAAAGGGGGATGGTTATTCAGGCTGCCATTTTGTGCACTTCCATCTCAAAAGTTTACTTGTTTAATCTTCATGATTCTTCATGACTCATGATAATATCAATATTTTTATAGTGCCTTCACTGTAGATCCAAAGATTCATTTCCCTTTTTATTTCCATTGAATCACTTATTATTAGCAATACTTACAGCACTTTGAGGCTTTACAGGTTTCTAGATGTTATATTATGCTTAAATCTTCTCATTAAATGTTTTTTAATCACGACAATGGACCTATAAGTCTGTTACTTTTATTTTCATTTTTGAAGTAAGATGGGTTGAAGAAATTCTCCAGGGCCACACAACTCAGAGGCATGTAAGCTTCAGTCACAGCTGTGACTCACACAGTTGCCCATTATTCTTTACATTTCAGCTACGACAGCATTCAAATGCTTCTCAAACTCATTGCTGTTGTCCTCTGTACTACTCATTCTTGTTCTTATTACCCCATGCCTAGATATACCCAGTAGTCTTCCCCAAGCCTCTCCTCATTTCAGCCTTTCCTTCAGATTCCTGCTATTTCAGTGTTCCTCCAAATCATTTCAAAATGGCACCCATCCTCAAAAACCTTCAGGACCAAATGAGATCACTTGTATACCATTTTCTTGTACCTTCCTGATGAAAGGTAGGTATCCAATATAATCTTTAATAGAATGAATATCAGCTATCAATTGAAATATTATCAAATCCAAACAAACTCAAATTCTACTCTATGTTAAAGTAAATCGAAACTTATTTAAGGACTCCTTTGAATATCATTCAACATTTTGTGCTGCCTTATCTGTGTCATTCAGAAATCATTGGCTCTACTTCTGCACTTCTATGGAACTCATTTAACACGATAGGTGCCATCTAAGGGTTGTATATTCACCTTTTTCATGACTGTTTGGCTATATGCTTGAGACATGAGGTTAGGTACAGTGTCTTCAACTTTTTGTATACCAAAGAACATCTAACAATTGCCTTAGCTATAGTTAGTCAGTTAGTTAGTTAGTTAGTTAGTTCAGTTGCTCAGCCGTGTCTGACTCTTTGCGACCCCATGAATCGCAGCACGCCAGGTCTCCCTGTCCATCATCAACTCCCAGAGTTTACCCAAACCCATGCCCATCGAGTCAGTGATGCCATCCAACCATCTCATCCTCTGTCATCCCCTTCTCCTCCTGCCCCCAATCCCTCCCAGCATCAGGGTCTTTTCCAATGAATCAATTGTTCACTTGAGGTGGCCAAAGTACTGGGTTTTAGTTTCGGCATCAGTCCTTCCAATGAACACCCAGGACTGATCTCCTTTAGGATGGACTGGCAGGATCTCCTTGCAGTTCAAGGGACTCGCAAGAGTCTTCTCCAAAACCTACAGTTCAAAAGCATCAATTTTTCGGCGCTCAGCTTTCTTCACAGTCCAACTCTCACATCCATACATGACCAATGGAAAAACTATAGCCTTGACCAGATGGACCTTTGTTGGCAAAGTAATGTCTCTGCTTTTTAATATGCTATCTAGGTTGGTCATCACTTTCCTTCCAAGGAGTAAGCGTCTTTTAATTTCATGGCTGCAGTCACCATCTGCAGTGATTTTGGAGCCCAAAAAATTAAAGTCTGACACTGTTTCCACTGTTTCCCCATCTGTTTCCCATGAAGTGATGGGACCAGATGCCATGATCTTAGTTTTCTGAATGTTAAGCTTTAAGCCAACTTTTTCACTCTCCTCTTTCACTTTCATTAAGAGGCTTTTTCGTTCCTCTTCACTTTCTTCCATAAGGGTGGTGTCATCTGCAGATCTGAGGTTATTGATATTTCTCCCAGCAATCTTATTTCCAGCTTGTGCTTCTTCCAGCCCAGTGTTTCTCATGATGCGTTTCTCATGTCTCAGCATTTCTGCACATAAGTTAAATAAGCAGGGTGACAATACACAGCCTTGACTTGCTCCTTTTCCTATTGGGAACTAGTCTGTTGTTCCATGTCCAGTTCTAACTGTTGCTTCCTGATCTGTATACAGGTTTCTCAAGAGGCAGGTCAGGTGGTCTGGTATTCCCATCTCTTTCAGAATTTTCCACGGTTTATTGTGATCTACCGAGTTGAAGGCTTTGGCGTAGTAAATAAAGCAGAAATAGATGTTTTTCTGGAACTCTCGCTTTTTTGATGATCCAGAGAATATTGGCAATATGACCTCTGGTTCCTCTGCCTTTTCTAAAACCAGCTTGAACATCTGGAAGTTCATGGTTCACGTATTGCTGAAGCCTGGCTTGGAGAATTTTGAGCATTACTTTACTAGCATGTAAGATGATGCAACTGCGTGGTAGTTTGAGCATTCTTTGGCATTGCCTTTCTTAGGGATTGGAATGAAAACTGACCTTTTCCAGTCCTGTGGCCACTGCTGAGTTTTCCAAATTTGCTGGCATATTGAGTGTAGCACTTTCACAGCATCATCTTTCAGGATTTGAAATAGCTCAACTGGAATTTCATCATATCCACTAGCTTTGTTCATAGTGATGCTTTCTAAGGCCCACTTGACTTCACATTCCAGGATGTCTGGCTCTAGGTGACTGATCACACCATCATGATTATCTGGGTCATGAAGATCTTTTTTGTACAGTTCTTCTGTGTATTCTTTCCACCTCTTCTTAATATCTTCTGCTTCTATTAGGTCCATACCATTTCTGTCCTTTATCGATCCCATCTTTGCATGAAATGTTCCCTTGGTATCTCTAATCTTCTTGAAGAGATCTCTAGTCTTTCCCATTCTGTTGTTTTCCTCTATTTCTTTGCATTGATCGCTGAGGAAGGCTTTCTTATCTCTCCTGGCTATTCTCTGGAACTCTGCATTCAAATGGAAATATCTTTCCTTTTCTCCTTTGCTTTTCACTTGTCTTCTTTTCACAGCTATTTGTAAGGCCTCCTCAGAGGACCATTTTGCCTTTTTGCATTTCTTTTCCATGGGGATGGTCTTGATCCCTGTTTCCTGTACAATGTCACGAACCTCCGTCCATAGATCATCAGGCTATAGCTATAGATCCTCATTAAAAAAATAAAACTTACTTCTTCTAACTTGCTTGTGATCTTATTCATTAATTACTGGTAATTTTATAGTGACATTAAAATATTCTAAAGTAATCATCTTAGTTTTCTAGCTAAGGTTTTACCATCTATCTGCTCAGTAATTTTTTTTTTTTTTAATTTCAAGGAATGAGAGAGATGAATCCAGCTCGGGGAAGGAGAAGGCTCTGATGACATAGAGGATGCCCTCGCCAGATGTAAGGGAAGAGTACACAGAGCACACCTGTTCCTAGCAGGAAAGAAAGGGAATGGGGGGAGAGCTGGAGGGAATTCATAATATCAGACAAATTTGTTCCTGTTCTGATCCCCTATGACAAAATCTAAGAAAGTGAGATGTTACCTAATTTGGATAGAAAATCAAGAAATTGTACCCTGATCCACCTGGCATTTTGGGAGGTGTCCACCAAGTAGGTATTCCCAAATTAAGCCAGAAAGTCTAAAACAAACTAAAAATGACCTGGCAGGCTGAGAGAGTACCGGAGCAGTACTCCAGAGGTTTTCACAAATTCTATTCATCAGGAAAATGCACCTCAAATTTCCAGCACACCTTGAGGCTGAGCTGAGATCCATAACTGTGTTATGCAAGGAGCAAGATGACCTTATCCTAAAGGGTGATAATAGATGGACACCCTAACCCAGGCTCCAGGTGGAGGACATGGCTGAAACTCAAGAAGAGTCTGCCAACTCTGTGTGATTAAAACTGGGTTGGCAGGGAGATGCACTGGGCACTCATCCAACAAGAGAATGGAAATTTTCAACAGTGGTCATCTTGACAGATACAAGTACAAGCAATTTGGAGACCACTCAAGCCAACAATCTTGCAGCTGAGTCCAGCTCAAGGTCAAAGAAAAAAGCTCTGCATTATGTTATGACGTCTCCTCCTCCATCCAGGGGTTACAGAAATTTTCACACTGAAGTGCTTCCTGGAATACAACAGGGAGAGAGAGAAGGAAATAGCTATAAAGAAACTTGTTAAAATGAGAAAAACTGCTTCAAATAATAACAGAGTATGATACCTTAACCAGAAAGTTTAAGAATCCCTTCATTCCAGCAACAAAGGACAGGGATTCTTGAGAGTAGGTTTAGAAAATGTATAACAAATATTAATAAAAAGCAATTTTTCCTTCCCATCTAAGTGAAGAATATAAAATTTTGGATTGCGATGCAGTTTAAATCATGCCTATAATAGGTAAGTATTTAAGCATTTTTGTCAAATGTTCTAAGCCAAAATTGGAGAAAAAGTGTGAGTAGACACTTTGGCAGAGATTCACCCAATAGCTACTCTCTCCTACTGCTTTAGAAATAAAAACCTCTAAGTATTTTAGCGAAGCACATAATCATTCTAGATGGACACTGCAATTCCTGTTAACTACGTTGCCAGTAGATGTGACAAAGTTCTGAAGAGTGAAATGTATGAATTGTTGAGCAACATATTCTGGAAAAACATTTCTTAACCCTAAGTATACCTGGAAATAGTTATCACCAGTTACCACCTGGCTGCAAAGGACCCTTTTGAGTTTTTAAAAAATCACTTTATGAATATTGTAGAGTAAGAATGAAAAAAAAATTCTTTCTTAGGAATTTTAATAAAAAATAAATATAATAAGCAACATTGTAAATCAACTATATATGAATAAAATAAATGTTTTTAAAAGTTAGAAAAATAAGCAAACCTTTTTGTACCAGGTATATTTTGGAGCACAAGTATCATAAAGGCTGAAAGGACACTGCCATTCTTCCATATAACAAAAAAGGATGGTCCAGTTCCTTTAGAAATGTATTATATGAGGAGATTCTGTCGAATGGCTACCCGGATGAGGATATCATATATATTTACTAACAAACATATTTTACAAACTGATTCTTGAGTTTGATAAAATTTAACTAATACACTGTAGTCTGAAAATTCATAGTCTGAAATTGCATTTATAGGTTCAGTTTCACTATGAGTGTCAGAGCCTAGGATAGTGCTGTCTAATAAAATCATATGAGCCAAATGTCTGATTTTAAAATTTCTTAGAGTCACATTGAAAATGTAAAAAAAAAACAGATGAAACTATTTTATAAATTAATTTTTATTTTAGTATGATTGATTTACAATTGGTGTTGGTTTCTCACGTACAGAGAAGTGTATCAGTTATATGTATCCATATAGCTACTCTTTTTCAGATTCTTTCTCATATAGTCATAACAGAGTATTATTGAATAGAGCTCCCTGTGCTATAGAGTAGGTTCTTATTTTATATCTATTTTATGCATGTCGTTCTTGCTGCTATTGTTTAGTCACTAAGTTGTGTCGGGCTCTTTGTGACCCCATGGACTGTAGCCTGCCAGGCCTGTCTGTCCATTGGATTTCTCAGGCAAGAATACTGGAGTGGGTTGCCATTTCCTTCTCCAGGGGATCTTCTTGAACTAGGTATCAAATCCACATCTCCTGCATTAGCAGGCAAATTCTTCACTGCTGGGCCACCAGGGAAGCTCACTATTTTACATATAGTAGTGTATACATGTCAACCCCAACCTCCCAATTTATCCCCACCAAAACCATTTTAATAAAATAATTTACTACATCCAAAATACTACCATTCCAATCCAAAATAAATATAAATTGTGAGGTGTTTTGTTTTGATTTTTCCTTATGCAAATTTTTCAAAACATTGTATGTAGTTTATACGTAATAAATAGGATTCCCTGGTAGCTCAGTTGGCCAAGAATCTGCCTGCAGTGCAGGAGATCTGGGTTCGATCTCTGGGTCAGGAAGATTCCCTGGAGAAGAAAATGGCAAACCACTCCAGGATTCTCACCTGGAAAATCCTTTAGATAGAGGAACCTGATGGGCTACAATCCATGGGGTCACAATAGTCCGATGTGACTTAGCAACTAAACCACCACCAGGTTATAAATATCTTAATTTGATCACATTTCAGAGAAGGCAATGGCAACCCACTCTAGTACTCTCTTGCCTGGCAAATCCCATGGATGGAGGAGCCTGGTGGGCTGCAGTCCATGGGGTCGCTAAGAGTCGGACACTACTGAGTGACTTCACTTTCACTTTTCACTTTCACGCATTGGTGAAGGAAATGGCAACCCACTCCAGTGTTCTTGCCTGGAGAATCCCAGGGACGAGGGAGCCTGGTAGGCTGCCGTCTGTGGGGTCACACAGAGTCGGACACGACTGAAGCGGCTTAGCAGCAACAGCAGCAGCAGGGGCTTACTAGCTACATCTGGCTATTAGTGGCTGCCATATGGGACACATAGCTCTAGACAATCCAATGTTCCCTTGTTTTTACCTTCTAGCTGTTACAAAACTTCTAACCTCACGAATTTTCTTCTGTTTGCCGTTATGGGTGGAAATGAGAAACTGAATTCTCAGTTGTGTTCAATGAAAGCTAAAAGCAGGCTATCAGTTTCCCTTGTACCTTCTTTAAATAATAAGGCAATACCTGGGGCAAATGAATAGTAACCTGGTGACATTATTATAACATCCCTTCATATGCCTTTTTTTAGCATGTCTTAGAATAACCGATGAGTGATAAAAATAATTCCTAAGATAATGACAGCAAAAAGTTTCAAGACATAAAAAAAAGAATTTAAGAACCCATAATATATTTAACCTAGAGTAGGAAATGGCAACCCTCTCCAATATTCTTGCCGGTAGAATCCTATGGACAGAGGAGCCTGGAGGGCAATAGTCCATGGGGTGGCAAAGAGTTAAATACGGCTGCACAACTGAGCACAATGCATTTGATATAAGAGGATCCAAAAAACCCATACAAGTATTTGTAAGATACAGTGAATTTGATTCAAATATTAAAAATATTTTCCTCTGATCTTCAGAAGACTCAAAAGAAAATCATAAAATATTAAACATGGCAAACAGTTTAAAATGTTCAGAAATAGAAGCAAAAAATTAAAATTAAACACACTACTCTTTAAGAGTATACTGAGGGTCAAAGACATATGGTGGACCAACTTGCTACTGTGTCTTTGCTCATCCCTCTATTCAGCTGCCTAGAATATGATGTAATTTCATACGGTATGATCATTTCAGCAGAGAAGCACAAAGTGCTCACATTCAGAGATATCACATTTGTTGGATGGAAGAATCTCTTTACCAAACCACGAGTTACCACCCGACTTTTTAACAATGAGATGTACTTGGCAGTTTCCCTCAATATGGCCTTCTTACAGAATTGTGTACCAATAAGAATTATATCCATGTTTTTAATACTGTTCCACCACTCAAACAGACTTTCACATGAATTACACTGGAAAAAAAATCTTATTAGTTAAAAATATCCTTCACCTAAGTTCAGTTTTCTTTTCTTTTCCTCTCTGTGTTTATTTAATGAATGTCCAGACAATTCAAACAACAATCAAAGTTTATTTCATTTTTAAGATTACATTGATGTTGAAATGATGAGAATTAATGAATAATAATTATCATATAAAGTGAAATTTATTGTAAAAATATGGGCAGATTTTTGAATAGCTGAAAGTTCTATCAGTATGTTTATTGCCACCTCCAAAATACTGCTAGCTCATTCAAGTAGGACTATCGCTGTTAAACTACGGTGTTTTTACCCTATGATTTTTTTTAACCTTTCTTAAGTCTGAGAAGTATATTACCTATATTTGTTTCACAGTTGAGTATGAATAAAACATCAGAAACTAAGTTATATGTTCAGGTAATATAAATTTGGCTTGACCTCTTTGTAAATATCATCAAACATAGCAGAAAAACACATTTTCTCCATTTCCAAACTAGAGGGTGCTTTCTTTGGAAATGAATAAGTCAAGAAGCAAATTATACGCATTTTAAAATATGGATATAGGAAACTACAAAGAAGAAAGAGAGCATGTAGGTCAGGTTAATGATTCTTTGCTTATCACAACCTGACCAAAATTTATAAATGTTAAAATATGTTAACGTTATTTCCTGAAGTATTTCAAGTATTTGAAAGCTTGGCACAGCAGTGCTATTTTATATACTGTTTTCTAAACACACCACCCAATTTTCCTTTTGGTATTAACACATCTAAGGAAATATGTAAACACTGGGTTTATAACTGCAGGGGCTTATAGGAAAAGAATTATGATGACTAAGTGCAGAGGAAAAAAGATTTTAGGGGTGAAAGATGGCATAAATTTTTCTTAAAGAAAAACAATAGGACTTCCCTGGCAGTCCACTGGTTAAGACTCTGCGTACCCATTGCAGGCGGCACATGGTCTTCCACATTGGGGAAGATCCCACGTGCTTTGTGGCCAAAAATAATAGCTACAAGCATCATGCTTTTTTTCTTTCAATACAACACATTTTGTCTTAGTAACACTTAGTACAAAGTGAAATTAAAGACGAAATTCACCAGTAAATTAGGATTTTGAGCTTTCATGTTTTGATTATTTCTAGTACCTGAAAAATACTTGAACCAATACCATTCTTTCATCTTAAATTTGGATCTACTTCTGAAGACTCAACACTTTGAATTAATTTATTGGAAATTAAGAGGCATCGCAACAAACAGAGGAGACAATAACTGCATTCTGAGTTCTACTCTGACCTTTATCTTTCAAAACAGTAACTCTCCAAAATTTCAGAAAGGTTAACTAATCCCTTAAAAGGTCACCTGTCTTTAAACTAGCTACAGTATATAAATGCTTTTCTGCTATCCTGGAGCAATTCATCAATAACTCATTAAAATAGCACTGTTTCTTTCTTGAAGTTTTTACTTTCTTGCAAAGCTATTTCCTCTTGGTCAATATAACGTTCAATGTATGTCATAATTTATGAGAATATGATTATATAAAACTGTTACAGTGCTGTTCAATTAAGTAAAACTACTTATTGAGTACATACTACATGCCAGTTGGATATGCCAGATCTAGATCTATGCCAGATCGCCAGATCTAGTTGCTAGGGAAAGAAGGAAAAGTCATAGATTAAAAAAAAAAACATGTGTTATGATGTGTGTTTATGTTTATTGAGTATGGTGTATATTAGCGTGTGATATTTAAGTCATTATGATGGCTCATAAACCCATTAGAAGATAATATACTTATCTTAATGCTGATAAAACTGACTCAAACATTTTCAAAACTTTTTTTCTAACTCATCTGGGAGCCTATGCTTAATGTTAAACATGCTTCTGCTGTGTAATCGCTAAAGTCATGTCTGATTCTTTGTGACTGCATGGACTGTAACCCAGCAGGCTCCTGTGTCCATGAGATTCTCCAGGCAAGAATCCTGGAGTGGGTTCCCATTTTCTCCCCCAGGAAATCTTTCCCGACCCAGGGACCAAACACACGTCTCCTGCTTGGCAGGTGGATTCTTTACCACTGAGTCAACTAGAAAGCACAATGTCAAATATAAATTAGTGCAAAAATTTTTCCTTGTAGGTCTAGTTGGATATTTTAATATGATCAAAGGCATTAAAATTGTGGTAGGTTAAATAAGTTATCTGTGATAGATAAAAGGGGCTCCTATTTGCAGATAAGGATAGTATTCTAAACTAATGACATATAAATTTGCTTCTATTTTCTGTAAATTGATGCAAAAGATATTTTGCTGTAGTTATTCTGAAGGGAAAAAGAAATAATTTTGTAGAATCTTTGTTTATTGTTTAAAAATGAATTTCACTGAAGTCTACTAATATGTATTAGAGTTACCTATTACCCACTCATTAGTTGAGGCCCAAAATTCCATTCTACTGAGAAAGAACAATATGCTTAATGAAGAAGCATCATTCTTCTAAAGAACTAGTCATTTGTCCACTCTTTGGATGAATAATTATAATAGTTGGTAAGAACAGTGCAAACAAAATTTACAAGCCCAGCTTGCTTAACAGTATTCTTGTTTTTGGCATTTATTAAATTCATGTTTCCAAACTGTAGGTTTGACATATATAATCTCTTTTTTCCTCAGCATAAGAGGCTATAAAACAGAAGATGCACCAATAAATACCAGATGTATAAATACCATGTAGTGCAGCCAAGAAGTACTTTATGAAACTTATGTTTTGATTATATTTATTTCTATGTCTCTACGTATGTATTTAGGTACTAGACTGTGACATAAATTGCATTTCTAATAAAGCTGTTTTTGAAAGACACTAAATTAGAACATTACCTGAAAACATCTGAAAGTATCAATAAGGAATAACGTCTGATTTTCACAAATATTCTTTAATTTCATATCTCTTACTCTTGCTGAAAACTTTAGCATTCACTAAATCAGATACATAAAAGTTTATTGATTTGAAAAGAGAACTCAGAGTTGTGACTGGAATTGTAGAAATAAGAAAAAAGCAAATGAAAGTTATCTGGGCACTTACATACAAAATGTAAAAGTTCATTCCTTCCAACACACAATTAGATACATGACTATGAAATAAACTTAAATATATATATACTCAGAATATCATTTACAATTATGTTAGCTATCTAACAAGATTTTTTAATGACGTTTTATATATTGAATCTATGCTTTTAAAATAGTACATGCACTCAGACTTCAATGGGGGAAATTGAGGCAATGTTTTTTTATGTTGATGTTTGCTATTACTGTCTTTTAACTATCTAAATGAAATCTTATAATGTTTACTCAGTTTCTAAATTCTGAATTCTCATTCCTGCTGAGTATACCCTTGCTTCTCTCTACTGAAAGTTAAATGGGTTCTATCCTCCTCATATCTTAGTACACAATTGTTAAAAAGTCAGAATCCATTTACTCCCTTAAGGTTGATTTTTTTTTTCCCCCAAACACATAGTCCAGTCACTTTCACCCAAATCCCTGTCTACATTCTACTTCATAGGAACCTAACCAAAAACAGTTGGGATCAGAATGATCCAGGAAACTTGACCTCCAGTCAAGATGGAGTAACAGGCAATGGATTGACTCACCCAGTTGAAATGGCTAAGAACTTGACAAAATATGTGAAGCATCAGTGTTCAAGACATAGGACAATGAATGACATTAATCCCTGAGACATGGGAAACAAGATGAACTCTACAATTGCACATTGAAGGCCATGGTAAGAGAGTATTCAGGTGAAACCTGATAGCCTCTGCAAGGGGAGGAGATGAAGCTGAGAATCCAGAAAGAACAAGGAAGCTGAAGTCCATTGAAGAAAGAATATCAGAGAAGAGATAATGAGGAGCCTTTAGATCTGCAGAGAGAAGCTCTTGAGTCTACAGATGAATACTCTTTAGACATGCCTTTGAGGAAAACACCCAAGGTGACATCAAAGATTAATGGAAACACTATCTGTGTATTATATAGAGCTGATAATAATTCCTATTCTTACCAGCTCCGTGAGGAGCAACAGCAATAGAAATTATAAAAAATGAAAAACAGAGCCCATTATACAGAGTGAAGTAAGCCAGAAAGATAAAGACCAATACAGTATACTAACACATAAATATGGAATTTTAAAAGATGGTAACGATAACCCTATATGCAAAACAGAAAGAGACACAGATGTACAGAACAGGCTTTGGGACTCTGTGGGAGAAGGTGAGGGTGGGATGTTCTGACAGAACAGCGTTGAAACAAGTATACTAACAAGGGTGAAACAGATCACCAGCCCAGGTTGGATGCATGAGACTAGTGCTCAGGGCTGGTGCACTGGGAAGACCCAGAGGGATGGGGTGGGGAGGGAGGTGGGAGGGTGGATAGGGATGGGGAACACATGTAAATCCATAGCTGATTCATGTCAATGTATGGCAAAAATCACTACAATATTGTAAAGTAATTAGCCTCCAACTAATAAAAATAAATGGAAAAAAATAATGAAAAACAAAGGAAATAAGAAAGAAATGAAAGGATCATCAATAAGTGGCCAAATATGCAATATAATTGCATTCTTCATTGGGGAGGAGAAAATATAATTGTATTCTCCAATGGGGAGGAGCAAAAGGTGGGAGAGAAAAATGTGTGAAGAACTAATGGCCAAGATTTTTCAAACTAGACTGAATGTATAAAGCCACATATCCAAAGAACCCAACACTGAAATGAAACACAAAGAAACCTATGCCAAGGTACATGAAAATCAAATGACTTAAAAATGGTTATAAAAAGCAAGTCTTCAAATCAACCAAATGGGAAAAAAGCTTCAGTTTTCCTAGAGAAAACTATAAGAATGATAGTATATTTTTTGTCAGATATAAGGGACATGCTAGAAGAAAGGGAAGTAGTAAGCTTTAAAAAAACAAAAGGGCAAAAGGTTTCAGACAGAAGGAATACATCACAGAGACCACCATAACTTCTGGAAGTTTTAATGGAAGTTCTCTGGGTTGAAGATAAGTCAGACCACGTATTTCTCACATTTATGCCCCTTTGATGAATGAGGCGCTGGCTCTGTCTGTCCATTGTTATTCATCAACTTTTCAAAGGTATTATACAGTAAACAACCTTGGAAGGTAGAGTTGTTATTTTTGTCTTGAGTGAAGCCTCAGAAGATAGGGATAATGTCTCCCTCTGGGGCAAATGACAGGTAGGTTTGCTGCTCAGTATAATAAAATCTGAGTACCTCAGGTGCAAAGAGAAGATATGCTTACTGCCCATTGTAAATGATTCAAGTACTCAGTCTTTCTCTGATATCATGCAACTCAGTTATTTGATGGCCCTCTTCATATTCAGTTCAGTTCAGTTGCTCAGTCGTGTCCAACTCTTTGCGACCCCATGGACCACAGCACACCAGGCCTCCCTGTCCATCAGCAACTCCCAGAGTTTACTCAAACTCATCTCCGTTGAGTCAATGATGCCATCCAACCATCTCATCCTCTGTCGTCCCCTTCTCCTCCTGCCTTCAATCTTTCCCAGCATCAGGGTCTTTTTAAGTGAGTCAGCTCTTTGCATCAGGTGGCCAAAGTATTGGAGTTTCAGCTTCAGCATCAGTCCTTCCAATGAACACCCAGGACTGATCTCCTTTAGGATGGACTGGTTGATCTCCTTACAGTCCAAAGGACTGTCAAGATTCTTCTCCAACACCAAAGTTCAAAAGCATCAATTAATCAGCTCACAGCTTTCTTTATAGTGCAACTCTCACATCCATACATGACCACTGGAAAAACCATAGCCTTGACTAGACAGACCTTTGTTGGCAAAGTAATGTCTCTGCTTTTTAATATGCTGTCTAGGTTGGTCATAACTTTTCTTCCAAGGAGCAAGTGTCTTTGAATTTCATGGCTGTCATCACCATCTGCAGTGATTTTGGAGCCCCAAAATTAAAGTCAGCCACCGTTTCCACCGTTTCCCCATCTATTTGCCATGAAGTGATGGGACCAGATGCCATGATCTTAGTTTTCTGAATGTTGAGCTTTAAGTCAACTTTTCCACTCTCCTCTTTCACTTTCATCAAGAGGCTCTTTAGTTTTTCTTCACTTCTGCCAGAAGGTTGGTGCCACCTGCATATCTGAGGTTATTGATACTTCTCCCCACAATCTTGATTCCAGTTTGTGCTTCATCCAGCCCAGTGTTTCTCATGATGTATTCTGCATATACGTTAAATGAGCAGGGTGACAATAAACAGCCTTGATGTACTCCTTTTGCTATTTGGAACCAGTCTGTTGTTCCATGTCCAGTTCTAACTGTTGCTTCCTGACCTTCATACAGATTTTTCAAGAGGCAGGTCAGGTGGTCTGGTATTCTCATCTCTTTCAGAATTTTCCACAGTTTATTGTGATCAACACGGTCAAAGGCTTTGGCATAGTCAATATTAGCCTGTGGGAATTAGGGCTTGAGGAACTCATTTAAACAACTACTGCTGTTAATAATCAATTGCCTTCTGTCTCTGATCCAAGGATATGTCAGCAACCCTGACATTGTGTAAGGCTAACTTTGTAGTTTGAAAACAGTGCAAAATCAGACTCTTCACAGTTCTTGATGATTATGTGCATGTGTTGGTCATTTCTTAATTCCTTACTCTATAATGAGAACGCATATACTTAGCAGTTGACCAAACACTTTCATTGGTTCCCTGGCTTGTAAAGGAAGAGCTATTTTAGTGATAATGAAAAACTGGAAGCCCATTAAACAGAACATTCCCCATCCTGGACATGATGATAAGCCCCTGCCTTCTAAATACATCCAGTATATGATCACCTGTCAATATTTACATTAATAATATCATGATCCAGCCAACCTCACAAGTCTAGATTCCAAAACAGAATCCTAACACTGGTGTCCCTGATCCCGCTCTCATCCTAAGTTCAGAAAACAAAACTACTGTAATTGCTTTATGGAAGAAACAATTTAATATGATGAACCATTCATTGAAAAAGATCCTGTTTCTGAGGGAAAGATTAAAGGCAAAAGGAGAAGAGATAGAGGATGAGATAGTTAGATAGCATCACCAATTCAAGCAATATGAATTTAAGCAAACTCCAGGATATAGTGAAGGACAGGGCAGCCTGGCATGCTGCAGTCCGTGGGATTGCAAAGAGTCAGACAAAACTTAGCAATTGAACAACAACAAAAATTTGGTTACAAATTTTGTAAAGGCAGATAGATTGGGTTATGCCTCTCATATACACTCACAAAATGGTACAAAACCTTCCTGAGACTAGAGCTACTATCACTGATGTCGTGAGTGTAGCTTTGTTTTTCAAGGTCTGAAATTATTATTACCTCAGGGAAATCTCTGATATCTGCAAACTGGGGAACAGGAATTGAAGCCCAGATTCAAGTATTTTGTGTCTGATCAACAGGTTTTCCCTCCTGCTATTTTTTTTGAAACATAGGGGACCTCAGGTTTAGCGCTTTTTAAAAAAATCTCACAACTTTGATGGATCTGCCAAATCCAGGAGCCACAGGAATTAGTGTCCACATCACTTCTTCCTTCCACGTAAAGTGTATAATGAGCAGAACCTTCTTCATATTCAAAACCTTACTTAAAAAAGAGTCTGTAAAGAATTTTTTAAAAAAATTAGCTTCCCAAACCTAGCAAATAAACAGCAGATGAAACACAATTTTCAGAGAGTCAATTCCAATTTTTATGACGATACCCCTACAACACTTTTTCTACCCAGCCATTTGAATACCATTCCACTGTATAAAACCCTGGTCACTTTCTTCCCTCCTCTCCTACTTCTTCCCTTTTATACATTATGCTTCATGCATACTGCTCTTCTTTCTCCTCTTTATGCGTCAATCTCCCTGGAATTTTCCAATCGCTTATTGTGTACTGAATGAATTGTATCAGGTTTTAACTCCAATGACATTCTCATGAGAAGCTGTTCTTTTACACTACAATCTAATGGAATCACTTTACCATGCCAGTCACTATTTAGAATGCCATTCTGGATTATTTCTTGATAGCAATTTTGTCACAGGTATGACAACACTTGACTGTAGAAAACCAACAAAAACAATGAAAAGTTAGAGGTTAAAGATTAGACTTTAGTATAGGGACTTTCAAAAACTTTCTTTACAAAAGAAGCTATACAGAGCAGAGCAGAGGACAGATCAGTATGTTGTATTTAGGTAACCTTTTCTAACCCTTAAACTCCATCACAGTCTATGAGTGTTTACCTTCACTCACTTGGAAGTGAAGGCAACTTAACTGGAAAAGAAATAAACTTCAGTCATGCTTGAAGTTCTTACCTGCAATCCACATCACCATCACTTTTGATTCAATATTTTTACAGTACGACTTTGCCAGTTTTATCATTATTTATCTTTCTAGTGTTTCCTATATTTTGTACACCTGTCTCTTCTTCTGGCTTTCCTGGTGGCTCAGGTGGTAAAGAATCTGCCCGCAATGCAGAAGACCTGGGTCTGATTCCTGGATCAGAAAGATCCCCTGAAAAAGGGAATGGCAACCCACTCCAGTATTCTTGCCTGGAGAATTCCATGGACAGAGGAGCCTGGCAATCTCTACGGTCCATGAGGTCACAAAAAGTCAGACACGACTGAGTGACTAACACACATAGACACACACACACACACATCTCTTCTACTAGGATAAATTATATGTAGTAGCTAGAAAGAGGCAGGTACTATGTTTAATTAAACAAATCTTAATAATAGTCCACATTTCTTTCTGAATTGAAGGGTCTATCTCCCTCCTTTTTCTTGTAAGAAAGTACAGTCAATTGACTCACATGGATTGGTGTGTATTTGCTGTAACACTGTTCATAGTACTTGTACCACTTCAGAGTTATGGGCCTAAGTCCAACACAAACCCATCTCTGTTATTGCGTTGTTTTTCTGCTCTGAGTTTCAGCGCCAGTTGTAACACTTTCATCTAGATCTGTTTCATCAACTTCTGATACACACACATAAGAAGTTTGTAATTTTTTTGTGAGAATAAAGCAATGTTCCTTGGTTCTCTTGGACAAAATTCAGAATTAGCTAATTACCAAGAACATTTATATATACACATATATATTTATATATACACATTTATATATACACATATGTATATATACACATTTATATATATACACAATATATACACATATATGTATGTATACACAAACACATATATAATGTATTATTTACACATACATATACATGTGTGTATATGTGCATATACACATAAATATAGTAAATATATTTTAAGGATTTAGGACTCTAACCAAAGACTTCTGTAGCTTAACACAGAAAGCACTAGCCATAAGAGCAAAAACTGCTAAATTTGACCTTATGGAAACTAGAAAAATTAACTGAAATGAAGATTGGGAGTAAAAGCTTGTAAACCACATATCTGACAAAACACTTGTGTCTAGAACATACAAAGGGGTCTCGAAACTCAACAGAAAAAATATATATTTTAAAAATCAGTTAGAAAATGGGCAGAAGGCATGAGCAGAAATTTCACTGAAGAGGACATATGGATGCCAAGTAGTGCATGGAAAAATATTCGATATCATTAGGTATTAAGAAAATGGGAATTAACCTCCGCCCCAAGGATGTGTCACTATACATCTATCGGAACTGCTAAAATTAAAACATTTGATAATAACAAATGCCGGAACGGATACAAAGAATCTTTTGTCACATATTTTGGTGCCTAGAATATAAAATCGTATAGACATTCTGAAAAAGAGTTTGGCAGTTTCTTAAAATATTGAAAATGCAATTACCTTACAGCCAAAGAATACACTCCTAGGAATTTTAGCTCAGAAAAAATAAAAATTTGGGTTCACATAAAAACCTTTACAAAAATGTTTATAGCAACTGTATTCATACTGCCGGAAAATAGAAACAACTCAGATGCTCTTCAATGAATGAATGACTAAACAAACCATAGTGCTTCCATACCACGGAATAGCACTCAGAAATAATCAAGAAATGAACTACTGATACATGGAACAATATGGATGAATCTCCAGAGAATGATTCTGGGTGAAAAAAAAAATCCCAAAAGGCTCCAGGGAGATTCCCTGGTGGTTCAGATGGTAAAGAATCTGACTGCAATGTGGGAGACCCAGCTTCAAACCCTGGGTCAGGAAGATCCCCTAGAGAAGAGAATGGCAACCCACTCCAGTATTCATGCCTGGAGAATCCCATGGACAGAGGAGCCTGACTGACTACAGTCCATGGGGTCCCAAAGAGTCACACACCACTAAGTGATTAACACTTCTAACTTCTTCTAAAGGCTACATACTGCGTGAAATGAATCTATTTGTAGAAAACTCCTGAAATGACAAAATTATAGAAATGGAGAACATTTCCTATAAAATAAGTAAGAAAATGTCAGTCACATCCTAAAAGGAGTTATAGACTTGAAGAAAATTAAAATCAGATAGTTTACAAATGAGAAGTCTTAAAAATCTCTAACTTCATGTAAGATAAAAACAAAGCATAAAGCATTTTGTTAGTATATGGCAATTATGAACAATTTGTGCCAGTCACAACAAATTGGATTGATAGTAGTAATAACCAAAGGATCAACAAATAAGTTTTCCCCGCTTTGTATAAGACATAAAAATGTTGATCACATAAAATGTTAGATACAGTAAAGGAAGTATATTTTTCCTTGCAGTTTTAGTGAAGAACTATCTGAAAATTTAATTTCCCACTGAAGTAGTTTCTAAGTAAATAGAAGATTCTCAAAATGAAATTATTTTAACATCATGTTATATTAGAAAACCTAAGATGTGTGTGTGTAAATTACCTTCATAAAGTAGTCTGTTGATTCAGAAACTTAGATCACTGCCTAGTAAAAGCATAGACACTTGGGAAGGCATCCTGGAATTTCCCTGGTTAAGACTGTGCTCTCAATGCAGGGGGAACAGGTTTGATCCCTGCTGCTGTGGCTGCTGCTAAGTCGCGTCAGTCGTGTCCGACTCTATGCGACCCCGTAGACGGCAGCCCACCAGGCTCCCCCTTCCAGGGATTTTCCAGGCAAGAACACTGGAGTGGGTGGGTTGCCATTTCCTTCTCCAATACCTGAAAGTGGAAAGTGAAGTCGCTCAGTCGTGTCCAACTCTTAGCGACCCCATGGACTGCAGCCCACCAGGCTCCTCCGTCCATGGGATTTTCCAGGCAAGAGTACTGGAGTGGGTGCCACTGCCTTCTCTGATGATCCCTAAAAAATCCTTAAGGGACTTTTTGTTAGAAGAGGAGCCACTGTAGTTCTAAAAGCCACATTAGGAATATTAAGCCGAAGTTATAACGGGACAGAACTTGACTTCATACAAAGATTTTTAAAAACATAACTAATGAACAACAATTCAATGAAGGCTTCATAAACTATGTAGCACTCAGAATATTTAAATAAAGGCATGATAACTGTCTTAAAAGCTATAAAGAGGAATTTGATGTGTCAAAAGATTTTTATTAATGATTGCATGCGTAACAATTTTTTAAAAACAGATGTATTCTTTCCATTTTTATTTTAGGTCTTTGAAACTAAGCTAAAATAAATGATCATCCTGATCAGTAATAGAATAAATGAATGCTTTAGAAAAATGTCAATTATTGAATGAACTAGCTTTTGATTTAATTTACAAATTTTTTGAGTCAATTTTTTGTGAATAATATCCAAAATGTAATAGCCTATTCAACATATTACTGACAGCATGTGATATTAATTGTAACTTAAGTAAAACATTAATCAATGAGATTTTTTTCAGTAATATATAACAAATTATTAAAATATCATTAATATTGAGTAATATGTAACACTAGCCCTATATCATAATATCATAGAATTACATGAAGACACCAGAAAGGGCCTAGAGGTCATCTCTAGGTAAAATATTATCTTACTAATGAGAAAACTGAGTTAGTCATAGATTAAATAATATTTTCCAGGGTACAATTAACAATTTATTACAAATCAATGAGTAATTTCAATTTCCTCACGCTTTATGTATGTAAGATATACTCTGTACTAAAATACTCACTTTTGGATTTTTTTTTTTTTTGAGTATCACATTTTGACAATGTTATCAAATTAGATTTCCTCCAGAAAAGTGTGAACAGAATGGTCACAGATCTATGAAAAAAATAAGATATAAGAAGCAGTTTTGAAAACTAAGGATGTATTAACTGAAAGCTGCCACCATACCTCCAGTTTAAAAAAAAAAAATCACTGTCCAAAATATTAGAATTTGAGAGCTCAGAGATCTTTTCTTTCTTAAATCCAACACAATATACACCCTGTGGGGACCAACTCTCTACAACCTGCATTGTTTCAGCTTCTGACCTAACTAACATTTTCACAGTTGCAGTGGAGTGGCCTTGAAACTGACTAGCCATCCTTTTGTTGTCTTCCAAGCACCTAATACCATGCTTGTACATAATGAAGCCAACTCTCAAATATCATGATTCTATATGCCTGTGGTTCTGAAAATATGGTTCACGAACTCTGGGGTTCCTGAGCCACTTCCATAGGGTCCTCAATGTCAAAATTCTTTTCATAATAATATGAGTTTGAAAATACTTTTGACTCAGTTTCTACACTGCCACTAACTTAGAAATAATTCATCAAGTTTTAGTGTAGTATCAAAGAAAAATATCCACAACATCTGAAAAGACTTTTAAAACACCCCTTTCCCGCTACACATCTGTGTGCCTTCTCCAGATAGTTACTTCATGTTCTTCAATCACAGAATTATAGAGCTAGAGATTGGATGTGGGAGCACTTGTAAGAATCCGTCTGGTAATATCTAGACATTAAAGCTTTACACAGTTGTGAAATAAGATGACTCTCTTCAATTTCTTTTGTTTTGGAGATATAGTTATTATTTACTAAAACATAGAATTTATGATAATATGTAGTGATTTTTACTTTCATAATAAATTATTACAGAAACATTTAAAATTTTATCTTTTTCTCTCCCTTACTTTTGGCCATGCCACATGTCTTGTAGGATCTTAGTTCCCCGACCAGAGACAGAACCCAGACCGTGGCAGTGAAAGCACCAAATCTTAACCACAAGACTGCCAGGAACTCCCTTGCTTTTGATTAATACAGAAAATATCGAAGACAAAATCCATATAAACAAAAGCTCAACGGTGTCCTCAGTCATTTTCAGGAGTATTTCAGAGTTGCTGACCAAATGCTTAAGAATCACTGCTATCTACAAATAAACACACAGATATATCAGTTCAGTTCAGTTCATTTGCTCAGTCATGTCCAACTCTTTGCGACTCCTTGGACTGCAGCACTCCAGGCCTCCCTGTCTACCACCAACTCCTGAAGTTTACTCAAACTCATGTCCATTGAGTCGGTGATGTCATCCAACCATCTCATCCTCTGTCGTTGCCTTCTCCTCCTGCCCTCAATCTTCCCCAACATCAGGGGTCTTTTCCAGTGAGTCAGTTCTTTGCATCAGGTGACCAAATATTGGAGTTTCAGCTTCAGCATCAGTCCTTCCAATGAACACCCAGGACTGATCTCCTTTAGGATGGACTGGTTGGATCTCCTTGCAGTCCAAGGGACTCTCAAGACTCTTCTCCAACACCACAGTTCAAAAGCATCAATAATTTGGTGCTCAGCTCTCTTTATAGTCCAATTCTCACATCCATACATGACTACTGGAAAAACCATAGTTTTGACTAGATGGACCTTTGTTGGCAAAGTAATGTCTCTGCTTTTTAATATGTTTTCTAGGTTGGTCATAGCTTTTATTCCAAGGAGCAAGCATCTTTTAATGTCATGGCTGCAGTCACCATCTGCAGTGATTTTGCAGCCCAAAAAAAGAAAGCCTGTCACTGTCACTATTTGCCATGAAGTGATGGGACCAGATGCCATAATCTTAGTTTTCTGAATGTTGAGTTTTTTCACTTTCTTCTTTCACTTTCATCAAGAGGCTCTTTAGTTCTTCACTTTCTGCCAAAGGGGTGGTATCATCTGCATATCTGAGGTTATTAATATTTCTCCCAGCAATCTTGATTCCAGCTTTTGCTTCATCCAACCCAGCATTTCACATGATGTACTCTGCATATAAGTTAAATAAGCAGGGTGACAATATACAGCCTTGATGTACTAGTTTCCTTATTTGGAACCTATCTGTTGTTCCATGTCCAGTTCTAACTGTTGCTTCCTGACCTGCATACACATTTCTCAAGAGGCAGGTCAGGTGCTCTGGTATTCATATCTCTTTCAGAATTTTCCAGAGTTTGTTGTGGTCCACACAGTCAAAGGCTTTGACATAGTCAATAAAGCATAAATAGATGTTTTTCTGGAACTCTCTTGCTTTCTTGATGATCCAACGGAGGTTGGCAATATGATCTCTGGTTCCTCTGCTTTTTCTAAATCCAGCTTGAACATCTAGAATTTCACAGTTCATGTACTGTTGAAGCCTGGCTTGGAGAATTTTGAGCATTACTTTTACTAGCATGTGAGATGAGTGCAGTTGTCCAGTAGTTTGAGTATTCTTTGGCATTGCCTTTCTTTGGGATTGGAATGAAAACTGATCTTTTCCAGTCCTGTGGCCACTGTTGAGTTTTCCAGATTTGCTGACCTATTGAGTGCAGTACTTTCACAGCATCATCTTTTAGGATTTGAAGTAGCTCAACTGGAATTCCATCACCTTCACTAGCTCTATCCATAGTGATGCTTCCTAAGGCCCACTTGACTTTGCACTCCCGGGTTGCCTGGCTCTCGGTGAGGGATCACACCTTCGTGGTTATCTGGCTCATGAAGATCTTTTTTTTTTTTTTTGTATAGTTCTTCTGTGTATTCTTGCCACCTCTTTTTAATATCTTTTGCTTCTGATAGGTTCATACCATTTTTGTCCTATATTATGCCTATCTTTGCATGAAATGTTCCCTTGGTATCTTTAATTTTCTTGAAGAGATCTCTAGTCTTTCGCATTCTATTGTTTTCCTCTATTTCTTTGCACTGATCACTAAAGAAGACTTTCTTATCTCTCCTTGCTATTCTTTGGAACTTTGCATTCAAATGGATATATCTTTGCTTTTCTCCCTTGCCTTTCACTTCTCTTCTATTCACAGCTATTTGTAAGGCCTCATCAGGCAACTATTTTGTCTTTTTGCATTTCTTTTTCTTGGAGATGACCTTGATCCCTGCCTCCTGTACAATGTCACGAACCTCCATCCATAGTTGTTCAGGCACTCTGTCTATCAGATCTAATCCCTTGAAACTATTTGTCACTTCCACTGATAATCATAAGGGATTTGATTTAGGTCATACCCAAATGGTCTAGTGGTTTTCCCTACTTTCTTAAATTTAAGACTGAATTTGGCAATAAGCATTTCATCATCTGTGCCACAGTCAGCTCCTGGTCTTGTTTTTGCTGACTGTATAGAGCTTCTCCACCTTTGGCTGCAAAGAATGTAATCAATCTGATTTCCATGTTGACCATCTAGTGATGTCCATGTTTAGAGTCTTCTCTTGTGTTGTTGAAAGAGGGTGTTTGCTATGACCAGTGCGTTCTCTTGGCAAAACTCTATTAGCCTTTGCCCTGCTTTGTTCTGTACTCCAAGTCCAAATTTGCCTGTTACTCCAGGTATTTCTTGACTTCCTACTGTTGCATACCAGTCCCCTATAATGAAAAGGACATCTTTTTTGGGTGTTAACTCTAGAAGTTCTTGTAGGTCTTCATAAAACTGTTCAGCTTCAGCTTCTTCAGCATTACTGGTCAGGGCATAGACTTGGATTACTGTGATATTGAATGGTTTGCCTTGGAAATGAACAGAGATCATTCTGTCATTTTTGAGATTGCATGCAATTACTGCACTTCAGACTCTTTTGTTGACTATGATGGCTAATCCATTTCTTCTAAAGGATTCTTGCCCACAGTAGTAGATATAATGGTTATCTGATTCTCCCATTCCAGTCCATTTTAGTTTGCTGATTCCTAAAACATTGATGTTCCCTCTTGCCATCTCCAGTTTGACTACATCCAATTTGCCTTGGTTCATGGACCTAACATTCCAGGTTCATATGCAATTTTGCTGTTTACAGTATCAGACTTTACTTCTGTCACCAGTCACATCCACAACTGGGTGTTGTTTTTGCTTTGGCTCCATCTCTTCATTCTTTCTGGAGTTATTTCCCCACTTATCTCCAGTAGCATACTGGGCACCTACTGACCTGGGAAATTCATCTTTTAGTGTCCTATCCTTTTGCCTTTTCATACTGTTCTTTGACCACAGCCTTGTCTAACTCAATGAAATTATAAGCCATGCCATGTACGGCCACCCAAGAAGGACAGCTGATGGTGGAAAGTTCTGACAAAACGTGGTTTGCTGGAGAAGGTAATTGCAAACCACTTCATTGTTCTTGCCTGAGAACCCCATGAACACAGATACATATGATGTAACTAACCAAATGCAATTCTATATAGGAAACTAAGCTAACTTTATGAGCAGGCAAAACTGTTTTCAGCGTGAGCTGAGTACTTTCAGGCACTCCAGATATGGAAATCAAGAATATCAAAAGGGGGGCTTCTGTGGTAGTCCAATGGATAAGGCTCCGTGGTCCCAAAGCAGGGGGCCTAAATTCAATCCTTGTTGGGGAACCAGGATCCCACACACCACAACTAAGCCAGTACCCCACAATTAGTGAGCACCCTTGGGTGCACTGGAGCCCACATGCCACAATGAAGACCCAATGCAGCCAAAAAAAAAGGGGGGGGGCCGATCAAATATTTTAGAGTATGAACATCAAAGTGCCTTTTCTAAGATTTTAGAGATCTTTTCCAAAATTTAAATTTCACAAGAATATTCTTCTGCACACTGAAAATATGAATGAGACTGAGAATTTCTGCTCACATAGTGCTTATCTATACTACTGGTTGGATAGAGAGACCAAACAGATAAACAAAATAAACAAGATGAATTCTGATTGTGATGTATTATGAAACAAAATTAAAGAATGGTCCAGAAAGGAACTTGTGAGTGTGTGTGTGTGTGTGTGTGTGTGTGCATGCACGCTCAGTCACATCTGACTCTTTTGAGATCCTATGGACTGTAGCTTGACAGGCCCCTCTGTCCATGGGATTTTCCAGGAAAGAATATTGGAGTGGGTTGCCATTTCCTTCTCCAGGGGATCTTCCAAACCCAGGGATTGAACCCACTTCTCTGGCTTGGCAGACAGATTCTTGACCACTGAACCAGCTGGGAAGTTCAACTCATGAAAAGTAAGTTAGAATTTTAGTGAATTAAAGAATGGCCTCCCAGAAGTGACTTTTAACTAAGATTTAACTGACAAAAAGAAGCTAGTAAAGGAAAGACTCATGGAAAAAGTGGAACGAGCAGCAAGGGCAAAGCTTAATATTCAAAGGTCACTGTTGTTTGTGCTCTGAGAATAAGAGGAGAGTGTTAGACAATGCATTCAGAGGGAAAAGATAGTTTATATTATGTAGACCCTTTATACTATTTAACAAGCTAATTTTAATTTGAATTCAAAGAGAAACCAATGGAAGTTGGCTGGGAAAAAGGAGATTTGGAAGGTAGTAATATGTTCAAATTAAATTTCTAAGAAGTTTCTAGTCCTTGTATAAGGGTGATACTTAGTGAACAAAAATGGAAGTATTAGTTAGTGGAGTACTGTAGAAGTCTAGGCGTGAATTAGAGTGGCAAAGAAGTCAACAAAAAAGAAAATACTTTGAATATAGAATTGATACATTCACTGTTGCATTGGATTTGAGATATGAAGAAAAAATAACAAAGAATGACTTACAGGTATTTAATAACTGCAAGGGAAACTATGTAGACAGTAGTTCCATTAACTGAGATAAGAAAGACTTTGACAGCAATAGGAGTTTGGAAAATGTTTTCAAGACCTTGGTTTTAGACATGTAAAGTTTTAGTTCCATATTGAACCTCTGAGTGGGAATTCTGAGTATGAAACTCGATAGACCATCTGTGCCTGCTCAGTCGTGCCTGACTCTTTGCAACCCCGTAGACTGTAGCCCACCAGGTTCCTCTGGTCATGGGATTATCTGGCATGAATACTGGGCAAGTTGCCATTGCCTCCTCTAAGGGAGGTTCCCAACCCAGAGATCAAACCCATGTTTCCTGCGGCTCCAGTACAGGCAGGTGTATTCTTTGCCACTGAGACACCTGGGAAGCCCAGACACATCTGCAGCTATAAGGAAACTTGGAGGGAGTATATTATCTCCATTGTGCATCTATAAGCTAGCAGTGCCTGACCCACTGTATACACTCAATGAATATTTGCTTAGTAAATAAATGAATGAAGAATCTACATCTCTTACTTTTTACTCTTCATGTATCTTCTAATTCGTTCATCATTTATTAAGTATCTCCTAAGTGATTCCACATGAGGGGGAATGATGTTAGAAGAGACATCCTGATTTGTTATATTATACAGGAAAGTAATAACCAAAGAATGAGAAAGGATAGGCCAGGCAAGTAAAACAGTGTACTATCTAATTGGCATATTATAAAAAATACTGTGGCAATATTTAAAGATAAATTGAAAAGGTCAGTATTAGGGATAAGAGAAGATCATAGGAAATTAGAGACAGAAATAAAAGAATCAAGAAGCCAGTTGAATAAGCTAAGTGAACTCTCTGAACTAAGACAGTAACACTGGATAAAGAGCGGCTTCCAAGTTTCAGACTTCAACATTTGGAGACAGATGACACCATTCATTCACCTGGATGTGCTGAGGGAAAGATGGAAGACAGATTGGGACCTCCAAACGGGGATGTCTAGTAGGATGGAAAGATTTGGAGAAAGGTTGAAATGCAACCCATAAAGTATAGTTACATTGATGATAGTTTACAATATGACTGTGACTATGAAAAGCCAGCAAGAGTATAGAGAGACAGAAGCAGAACCCGAGAAAAGAAAAGAAAGTTCCCAAGAAAAGAAAGTATACAAACAGAGGAGGAGTGATCACAGACAGAGATAAATATGTGAAAGTAATGGGAGGCAGTGTCATGAAAACCAAGAAAGGAGAGTATTTTGAGGAGAGGAGAATCAGTAAAGCCAGATGACATGATTATAAATTAAAAAGCAGAACATTTAAATTATGATATAATGTTTTGATATACTGATGCAAAACGAAGGAAAAGAATCCAACAGTCTTTCTGCAATCATGAGCAATGGTCAAGATTTTGCTAGGAGACTGCACACACTTTTGAACAATGTAATTTAAGAGGCAGCTCTTTGGGGAAGTTTTTAACGTTAGTTAGAATGATTGAAAATTTTGACACAGCAATAGAAGATTGTGGAGAAAATAGCGATCTTCAGTTTGTAGAAAAGATAATTTAATGTACTTCTCCAAGCTGTCCTTACTCATATGAAGGGCTCTTACATGGACCACCTCCTCTAGAACACACCATGGGGTGTTAAGAAGGTAAGAACAGAATAATATTTCACTGGAAAATGCTGTATTCTAATTTGGAAGGATATGATGAATCTGTGACTAGGTACTGAAGCGAATGGCAATGTTTAATTGAGAAAAAAAAATGCCTTAATGAAGTACTTTGGAGGTTTTGTAGTCAGAAAAAATAAATATGCATGATTCTGTTTGCAGACTACCCGACTATAGCTTTTTATAGAGAATAAACAGGTCTGGCTTCCAGTACTAAGAGAGTAATACTGTGTCACTTCTATATTTCCACTGTATTTCAATTGTTGATATAGTTTCATGTTTCTAGAATGAGTATGGTGAACACAGTAAAATCTTGCTTTTTATCTTCAGTTGATTCTGAACCTAAAAGTATTATAAGCACTAGAATAATTATTTAATATTTATCAGGTACTGTGACATACACTCTGGGAGCATATGAAGACTGAAACTATAGTAGAGTAACAAAAGGAAGTACAGACCTACTGAATTATTTTTTTAATCCAGGAAAATAATATAAATCTAAATTATCCTGAAAATTCCAAACTGTATTATGCACTTTTTGGTGATTGCATTAGAATGAAAATGCAAAAAGTTTGCTTTCTTAGCTATGTATAAAAACTATTTAGATCTTTAGTGGTAGAGTGGAATATTTTCAGAAGATATGATTGACCTTTCATAACTAATGGTTTGTGATTTATTATTTTACCTCCCTTCCATAAAAATGGACTCTAGGAGAGTAAGATACTTAAAAAGAATGAAGGGTATTCTTCCTGGACAAATTTATGATGGACTTAACTATGCTTCCAAGAAAGAAAAAGATATCTTCAAGGATGGTCATCTTGGGCATAAATTTAGTCATTATTGATTATATTGTCCTCTAGTTGAAGTACCTAATCTTTCAGCTGATGGCAAATGGAAGTAAAACGGTCTGATTATTTCACTTTGAATTTTAAAAGGCACACAGTCAAGTTTAAACTTAGCCAGCTAAAAATAAAATAATGGGAAAAGGTGTTGTCAGCTAACTCAACAAAAATAGAAATGTTTTCATTACTTCAAAAATAATGAAAATATATTTTAGTAAAGAAGAAATCAACACTCCATTTCCCAGCATTATTTTGGAAACAGATCATAGAATGATAATGTAAGAAGACCAGATGGGAGACACAAGAAACAAAAATTACACTTTCAAAATAATTCAGTATAAGGTACATGGGAACCTTGAAAGTAACTCCATGTTTTATAAACATTTATTAATTAGACAAAATTTACCAGACATTTTCAATTAGTGCTGGATAGGAAAAAAATTAAACCAAAAATTATATATATATATATATACACACATATACACACATATATATACACACACACACACATATATATATATACACACATATATAGATAGATAGAGAGACATACACACACATATACATATATGTAAACGTATTTTGGTCCTAATGAAGTGAAACAGAAAATGGAAACTATTGAGTGGTTCCATAGATCTTGAAAAATAAATAAATCACAAAAACTTTCTGAATGTTATAACACAAAATATGTTACTGAATATAAATAAACTGCAGCATGTTATCAACTTTTCCACAAATCACTGTTTATTATGACTATAAGAAAAATTACTGCTAATATTTTCCTCATTGGACCTTGTACTTTGTATTTTAAAAGAACTGTAAAGAACAATTACAAAGGAAAAATATGTCCTGCTTGATGTGATGTGTAAAACTAGTTGCAATTAAGCATATTACTTTTGAAAATAATAGGGTCAATCATTCATATGATTAAAAACTGCACACCACCTAAAACAGGGCTAATGTATCATACATTCAATGCAACATTTGGTTAAATAGACCATTTACTCAAAATTTAGTGCCCTATTTTAAAAATCACAATCTATAATTTTTTAATCAAATATTATTGAACAAAGATATTTGTGAACTTCTCACAGTTGTGAAATATCAAATATGATCACAGCTCCACAGTTAAACAGAATTTATGAAATTCTTTTGATAGTTGAGAGCAACATATTGATATATTTTTCATATGACTTCTTTTGCCAAACAAAATGAAATAACATATGTAGGCAGAAATTATAACATTAGAACAATTGACAATTAAAGGTGGGCCTTTGTGTTTTCAAATAATATGATTAAGTTTGGAGAAATCTATGCTGGCACAGGAACCAGAGATCAAATTGCCAACATCTGCTGGATCACAGAAAGCAGGAGAGTGCCAGAAAAACACCTACTTCTGCTTTATTGACTACACCAATGCCTTTGATTGTGTGGATCACAAAAAACTGTGGGAAATTTTTTGAGAAATGGGAATACCAGACCACCTGACCTACCTCCTGAGAAATCTTCGTGCAGCTCAGGAAGCAACAGTTAGAACTGGACATGGAACAACGGACTGGTTCCAAATCAGGCAAGGAGTACGTCAAGGCTGTACAGTGTCACCCTGCTTATTTAAATTATATGCAGAGTACATCATGAGAAATGTCAGGCTGGATGAAGTACAAGCTGGAATCAAGATTTCTGGGAGAAATATCAGTAATCTCAGATATGCAGATGGCATCACCCTTATGGCAGAAAGTGAGGAACTAAAGAGGCCCTTGATGAAAGTGAAAGAGGAGAGTGAAAAAACTGGCTTAAAACTCAACATTCAGAAAACTAAGAACATGACATCCGGTTCCATCACTTCATGGCAAATAGACGGGGAAACAGTGGAAACAGTGGCAGACTTTACTTTTTTGGGCTCCAAAATCACTGTAGATGGTGACTGAAGACATGAAATTAAAAGACTCTTACTCCTTGGAAGAAAAGCTATGACCAACCTAGACAGCTTATTAAAAAGCAGAGACATTAATTTACCAACAAAGGTCTGTCTAGTCAAAACTATGGTTTTTCTAGTAGTCATGTATGGATGTGAGAGTTAGACTATAAAGAAAGCTGAGCACCGAAGAATTGATGCTTTTGAACTGTGGTGTTGGAGAAGACTCTTGAGGGTCCCTTGGACTGCAAGGAGGTCAAACCAGTCAATCCTAAAAGAAATCAGTCCTGAATATTCATTGGATGGACTGATGCTGTAGCTGAAACTCCAATACTTTGGCCACCTGATGCAAAGAACTGACTCATTGGAAAAGACCCTGATGCTGGGAATGATTGAAGGTTGGAGGAGAAGGGGACAACAGAGGATGAGATGATTGGATGGCATCACTGACACAACGGGCATGAATTTGAGCAGGTTCCTGGAGTTGGTGATGGACAGGGCAGCCTGGCGTGCTGCAGTCCATGGGGTCGCAGAGTCGGACACGACTGAGTGACTGAACTGAACTGACCTGATGCTAAAACAAAGACTACCCATTCTAAGATTTTGACCAATTAACATATGTTCCTGTAAATACAGTTTAAACTATTTATTAAAAAGTAAATCACAGAGTTTTTTGATATATTTATATAAACTGTTACCCAAAATTCACTCATTAAAAAAAAAAAAAAGGAGGCTTGCTATTAGCCTAGAACTCTGCAAGTTGCTTAGAATAAAGAAATGCATAAAAAGTAGATTTTCAACTTGACTAATTGAAGATCCCATGCAGGAAATAGATATTATCTAGACTTTGTATCTCTGAATCTATCACCTACCAAATCCCATCGTTCTCACTTCTATCAGGCCACAGTAATCTTACTTTATTCCTCGGATACACAAAAGCTTTCCCCCGGAATTTCTCTCCACCTGGGATGCTTGACATGACCAACTGTTTCTCAGCCTTAAGGTCTACAGCATTCACTAATAGTTGCCTACTCATACACTTCTTTCCTAACTTCTTGCTCAAAATTTTGTATAGAAGACGAGACCATACTTATTCCAAGCCAAATATAACAATAAGTCTATAGTTTCTTAAATTCTTTTTACTATTAGTGCATACATATTTCCCAGTTGTTGGCAATATGTTAGCAAAAATATGTCATACATTTTCTGGGAAGTCCACTGCTCCTCCCAAAACAGACATGTAACTATTCAATAAGAGGTAATTCTTTCTTCTTTGAACAGTGGTGGGATGAATGGAGATGCAGCAGCCATCAGGTGACCATGAGGCAATAAGTTTAAAGGAGAAAGCTAAGAAGCTAAGGATAACTAAGCCATGGTTTCATCACTGAACTGCGAAACCACTGTAGCAACAGCCTACTTTTAGAATTCTAGAATGAGGAAAAAAAAAACAAAAACCAAACTATATTTAAATGTCATTACTAACCAGTACAAAACCCCTGCTAAAGTTCTGCTCGCAAACATAAGACTTATTCTTTAAAATTCTGTCCCCAACCAGTTACATTCCAGTGCCTAAACCTTTTTTATTTCCAAGCATGTATATTAGCATGTGATTTTCTTATTTATTCATTCATTTATTTATTTTGTCTCCAATTCTAGGTAGAATGATGTCTCCATGAGGGCAGGGACTTTGTCTTTTTGTACACCTTACACGTTTTGTACACTTAGACCTATCAGGGAGAAAAGAGAGCAAGTGATAATTGCCTGAAAACAAAAGCTAGAGTAGAAATTCTCAAAATGCATACAGAAGAAAAGTATTCCAGGTAAGAATGAATTTGGAATGAGACAAGGAGACATCAAGAGATGGTAAACAACTCTCCCTTAGTAGACAGAGCATAGCATACGGTGGGAAGTAGTACAAGATGAGGCTGAAAGGAATGTTTTCACATTGGAGGAAGTTTATCCTTCACCGGCTATAACATGCGGAGAAGGCAATGGCACCCCACTCCAGTACTCTTGCCTGGAAAATTCCAGAGACGGAGGAGCCTGGTAGGCTGCAGTCCATGGGGTCGCTAGGAGTCAGACAGGACTGAGCGACTTCACTTTCACTTCTCATTTTCATGCATTGGAGAAGGAAATGGAAACCCACTCCAGTGTTCTTGCCTGGAGAATCCCAGGGACGGGGGAGCCTGGTGGGCTGCCGTCTATGGGGTCGCACAGAGTCGGACATGACTGAAGTGACTTAGCAGCAGCAGCAGCAGCTATAACATGGGGAAACTGATAAAATTAAGCAAAACCAATAATATGATGGTTATCTTTTGAAACATAGGTTTGATGCTGATGTATTAAAAGGGAAAGAGATGAGGTTGGTAATGAGTTAAAAAAAAATTGTTGCAGTGAATTATGGGAAACAGTGAAGGAAGTTTTAGTTAGGTTAAACTGACTTGGATGATAGGAGACAAACATTAAAGAGATGTGGGTCTAGAATGTGTTTTACTGATAAATTATAAGAAAAAGTTAATTTTATACAGATATTTCAGAAAGAGGAAAACTTTTGGTTTAACAATGAAAATAATTTTATTCATCTTGATTAAAGTGACTATAGAAGTAAGGTACCATATGTAATAATGACCATCAGCCAGCAGTTAATCCTGGATTGAGAACTAAGATGAATTGCCAGTCCTGAAAATACAAAAGTATAGGTATTAGTTAAAAATACAAAAGTGTAGAGATACTTTTCAGACACAGGATGTAAGGTAAGATAAAAAGGAGATCCAGAAAGGAACTTTGGGAAAACCCAATACTGAATAAGACAGCATTTTAAAAAATTAGATAGATAAGTTATAAAGACCTAATAAAATCAGAAAAAATAATTCTTCAAAATATAATTTAAAAAAACAAGTAAGCATCTGGTGAGAAAATATTTTAAATGCCTTCAAAATATCAAGTTAACAAACAAAATCAAAGGGCATGCTGGATTTAGTAATTATGATATATGTACTTTTAGAGCAACAGAAAAATTTCTGTTAATATACATGTTTTTCTACTGATCTGAGCATACACACACAACTTATAGCTTTTGTCAATAGATGAGAAGCCGCAAAAGAGGAAGGGTCCGCATGAATTGGACATCTAGCCACTCTGATAAAAGTGATAGTAGAGTCAAGTGCAATTTAATTTAGGAAATCAGAAAAGGTTCTGTTTCTGGCACCCACAGGTACTGGAGTATATTATACCTACAGCACAGAACTTCAATCGATAGCAGAACTGAATATGACTACCTAGCACAAAATAGAAGACAACTTGTCAGTCATATAACTCCATCAGGAACAATCCCTCCATTCTTTACATTTTCAGTAATTTAAAAAAATCAAAAATGACAACTAATAGTAAATACTATTGAGTTGGGAGCCAACTGGGAGTGGCATACATCATTCTTTTAATATGAGAGAAAATTTCCGTCTACTTAATGAGAGATATTTCTAATTTAGAGTAACATGGTAAAAGCTGAACTTTAACCTCCATGTTTTATGCTATTTTGTGCACAAATGATTCGTCTCTATCACAGGTATTTTGCATTTTTTTGTTCTTGACTACTACCTGCTTGTGCATCTGATGCATTTTATCCCCACAATGAAATTATCCAGCATTCTGAGAAGAGCCTTATTTGTATGTCTACTGAATAATTGTGTTCTTTCAGTTTCTTTAACTTTTGGTTATAATTTAAACTGCATGTAGAAAAATGCATCTGTCATAATCACAGAATTGCTCACAAATTAAGCACACCTATATAACCAGCTCACAGACTCAATGGACATGAGTTTGAGTAAATTCCGGGAGTTGGTGATGGACAGGGAGGTCTGGCGTGCAGCAGTCCATTGGGTTGCAAAGAGTCAGACATGACTGAGCTACTAAACTGAACTGAACTGAAATAACCAGCAACCAGATCAAGAAATGGAATTATCCTAGCACTCTAGAATTCCTCTTGATCCCCTTTCAGGTATTACAGAACAAATGATAACAATTAACCTGAACTGTTACACAATAGTTCAAATTTGCCTATTTTGTTATGCTATTCAGAACAGAATTATACAATGTCTGATGACCAATTTACTTAGCACTTTTTCATAGGTTTACTGTTATTGGTCATTTGGATTTTTTCTTCTAACTGTCTGCTGAAATCTTCTACCCACCAAATTTCTGTCTTTTTACTTTTGGTTTTTAGGAGTTCTTTATTTATTTTGGATAAAAGTACTTTATTTGGATACATGTACTGTGAAATCATCTTCCTTCTGTAGCATGCTTTGTAACCCTATGTTCAGTGTCTCATGAAGGCTGATACTATTATTTTTAATGCAGTTCCGTTCAATCACTCAGTCATGTCGAACGTTTTGCAACCCCATGGACAGCAGCACACCAGGCCTCCCTATCACCAACTCCCAGAACCTGCTCAAATTCATGTCCATTGAGTTGGTGATGCCATCTAACCATCTCATCCTCTGTCATCCCCTTCTCCTCCTGACTTCAATCTTTCCCAGCATCAGGGTCTTTTCCAATGAGTCAGTTCTTTGCATCAGGTAGCCAAAATACTGGAGCTTCAGCTTCAGCATCAGTCCATCCAATGAATACTCAGAACTGATTTCCTTTAGGATTGACTGGTTGGATCTCCTTGCTGTTCAAGAGACTCTTAAAAGTCTTCTCCAACACCACAGTTCAAAAGCATCAATTCTTCAGTGCTCAGCTTTCTTTATGGTCCAAATCTCATATCTATACATGACCACTGGAAAAACCATAGTTTTGACTGGATGGACCTTTGTTAACAAATTAATGTCTCTGCTTTTTAATATGCTGTCTATGTTGGTCATAACTTTTCTTCCAGGGAGCAAGCATCTTTTAATTTCATCTCTGCAGGCATCATCTGCAGTGATTTTGAAGCCCCCAAAAATAAAGTCTCTCACTGTTTCCATTGTTATCCCCATCTATTTGCCACGAAGTGATGAGACCAGATGCCATGATCCTAGTTTTCTGAATGTTGAGTTTTAAGCCAACTTTTCCACTCTCCTCTTTCACTTTCATCAAGGGGCTCTTTAGTCCTTCTTCACTTTCTGCCATAAGTGTGATGTCATCTGCATATCTGAGATTATTGATATTTCTCCCGGCAATCTTGATTCCAGCTTGTGCTTCATCCAGCCTGATATTTCTCATGATGTACTCTGCATATAATTTAAATAAGCAGGGTGACACTGTACAGCCTTGACGTACTCCTTGCCTGATTTGGAACCAGTCCGTTGTTTCATGTCCAGTTCTAACTGTTGCTTCCTGACCTGCATACAGATTTCTCAAGAGGCAGGTAACATGGTCTGGTATTCCCATTTCTTGAAAAATTTCCCACAGTTTGTTGTGATCCACACAGTCAAAGGCTTTGGCATAGTCAATAAAGCAGAAGTAGATGTTTTCCTAGAACTCTCTTGCTTTTTTGATGATCCACCGGATGTTGCCAATTTGATCTCTGGTTTCTCTGCCTTTTCTAAATCCAGCTTGAACATCTGGAAGGTCAAATAATTTAATGCAGTACAAATTATTATTTCCATTTATCATTAGTATGTCTAAAAAATCCTATCTACTCCAAAGTCACAAAGACACTGCATGATATTTTCTTCTAAATTATGCACTCAATCTATAATTGACTTGTGTAAGATGTGAGGCAAGAGTGTATCCAGCTGATTCTACTTATTTCAGTTTTTTCTTATACAATGTAAATGAAGAGCTTTTACAGTTAAGTGTTATATAACTCATTATTTCTAAGTACCAAACCTTAAACCTTTGGGATTTTTTTTACCATTTTAACAAACAATATAATGTTGCTATAAAAGAAGACCCTTGCCATCCTGAAACCTACTACAGAGAGTTAATTACAACTGAAGACAGATCACCAACTAAATCTTCATCCTCATGGAAGTTATCCAGGAAAGGGATACTCACACAAAAAGCACTGGGCTTTGAAGAAAATGAGCAAACAAAGACACAAAGGCTGGAAGGCAGAGTAGAGAGATTTATAAAAGAGATATAGTTAGTGGAGGTTTTCAAAAGAAGCAAGAACACTACATAGTATTAAACATTCTGCTCTGTTTTCTCCTATGAAAATCTTTAGCAAATTTCTAATGATGTCCACTAAAGAATATTAACTTGAGAATACATCAAGTTATTAATCAATGTGGCAGCTCTGTTTCTCTCTGATTCTTGTACATATTAGAAATGATGTCATCTATGTTGGCCTTGTAATATATATCCCATCATGTTACTTGCCAAGGACATGTAGTCTGATACAATGTCTGAAAACGTAAAGAAATTTAGTGAATGTGAAATGACAAACATAATATCAGAAGCAGATCTGCATGAGAGATTTTTAGCAGGCTCTCTTATTGAACACATTATTTGGTCTATAACTCATTAGATGACCCAAGATATTTTTATAGTAAATAATAAAAGATATCAAGCTGTACTATTTCATGTGTATGAATGAAATAACACTGGTGGTTTCAAATTATTTGTAATACACAAACACAAGCTCTCAAAAATAATCTGTCTCTGAAAAAGCCCAGTTAATTTTTAAAGGAATCAATAAATATATCATTATTAGCAGTTTCTTTTAGATTTGAAGTATGTAGATCAATTACCACTGATGCTTAACTTTGATGGGGGAGAAAAGTCAGCATTTGTGGCCTATATAAACTTCATCAGGCTACTCATATTATGCTCTATTTTAGATTTGACTTCAAACTCAAAGGATGCTTTGTATACGATGGAGCTCACTGCAAAACTCAAAGCAGAGAAATTGCTCCAGACACATATATTCCCAGTTTTTAGGAAATAATAGCACACAATCCCTCTCTATACAGAGAAGGTCTTCTTTAGTGGCCTTATGCTAACATGTATCTTGTAAACACAAAAGGGTGTGTTTGTTTTGTTTATGTAGACGTGATTTGCTTATGAAAGTTTTTCATACACAAAGTCACAATGGCGTCCTCATTGAGGCAGTTTCCTGATTATGGCAGTGTACTGTTGATGCATGTATTGAACATAGACAACAGTTCCCTTAGAAACTCATTCCTACTGTATAGCTTTGAAAAGGGTTGTTGAGATAACCCTCAATCTCTCTTTCCTCAACCCTGCCCAGGATTGTGTGAGATATTTCATAATCTGTAATAAATTCCTTTCTGCTTAACATAGCTGGAAGGACTTTTTATCCTTCTCATGGTAATCTGAACAATAGTGTGTGTTGCAAGAATGAAATATAAACTGTTTAACTCCATGACTGAGAGATAATCAATGTTCAACAAATGTTTGTATCATGATTATTGAAAATTCAAATATGTATTCAGTATGAGAACTAAATTATTGCCTGCCATATCAGTAAACAAAGGATGTCACAGCCATCAACTATCACATCACAGATGCTGGATGGCAACTCAGGAAGGAAATAAGGAATTCCCATCTTTTAGCAGGCTTCATACTGAAGCCATTCCTTATGGCGCAGCCTGAGGAAACTCCAGATGAGAAAACACAGGATACTGGCCCCGGATAGCTGGGGTGCATATAGAATGACTTCAGTAAGCCCAGACGCCTCCATTTTCCCATACAAGGAAAAGTGCTAAATTCCTTTACTTGAGCTATCTGGTTTTCTTTTGTTAACAATAATCTTTTGATGTTCTGATGTTCCGACTACCTAGTTCTTTTGCAAAAATATCCTATACATCCTGCCCTCCTTCCTCTTTGGAGCAGTCTCTCAGAGCTGAGATGTGTCTCCAACGCCTGAAGTCCTAAGAATGTCCAATGAATAAAATGTGTGTGTGCTCAGTGTCTGACTCTTTGCGACCCCCATGGAGTGTAGTCCACCAGGCTCCTCTGTCCCTGGGGTTTCCAAGTAAGAATACTGGAGCGGATTGCCGTTTCCTCCTCCAGGGGCTCTGCCCAACCCAGGCATCCAACCTGCAATCCCGCATTGGCAGGCAGATTGTTTTACCAGGGAGCCACCTAGAAGCATGAATAAAACGCAATGCTCAACTTTCAGGTTGTGCTTTTTTTTTTCTTTTTCCCCAGTCAGCAGACATAAAGCAATTTTCGATGAAACCTGGGTCTCCCACATTGCAGGCAGATTCTTTATCTTCTGAGCCACCACAGAAGCCCATAGAGGAAATACTTTTGACCAAAGTTAAATGACAAGGAGGTTCCTGAGAATTTGAGGAATTCCTGGCCAATGTTTGCAATTTCTCCTTATTCTCTATTGCAATTTATCGTAATTTGGGGGTGTTGACCTCATTCTAGAGGAAGATTCTGACTCCTTCTTCCTCAGTTGCAGATCAGACATTCCACCAGACTCCTCTGTGGTCTAACTTCTTTGCAGAGAACGAGGTGGCCTGGCAGGGGCGGAGCAGCTGCTGGGAGCAGGAGATGGGGAGCTCCTCCTGTGGCTGCTTGAATGGGGCTGGCCCTGCCTCCATCCTTAGAGTTCCACTTCAGCCTCTCTCTTAATCGAGAAACTGGCATTGCTAGTTGCAGCTGTGGGAAGTGCCGCTTTCCCTAGAGAGAGCCAGCAGCCCTAGCCTATATTGGCAACACTGGTCTGCAATCTGGTGGAGGATGGGGGAACAGCAGCCCAGAGACAACCTGGAGCTTGTCTTCAAGCAATTGGAGGAGGAACTTGGAATCCCAGGTTATCTGGACTCAGTGAAAATAATCTGTGGGCTCTGATAGACTATTCCTCAAGGACTGGCTATCTATGCATGCAGCTCCTTAAAAAAAAAAAAAAGAATCTGTTTGAAGAGGAGAAATTGCTAAGAAGGAGATTGAGAGAAAATCCAGACCAAGGCAGGGGAGAGGGAAGAGTTAGTGGCTCAGTCGTTTCTGATTCTTTGCGACCCTATGGATTGTAGCCTCTGTCCATGGAATTCTCCAGGCAAGAATACTGGAGTAGGTTTCCATTCCCTTTGTTAAGGGATCATCCTGACCCAGGATTCAAACCCAGTTCTTAGGCATTGCAGGCAGATTCTTTACTGGCTCAGCCTCCAGAGAAGCCAAAGCAGGTGAGATAACAGTGAAATTTCTAGAAAGAAGTCCCCTGGAGATGGAGGTGAAGGACAATGTTGAATGAGAGATAAATTCTGAAATAGTTGTTGCCACTGCCACAGAAATCCTGGTGTGGTGGTCACCCCCACATGCATTGATGTTCCCAGAAGAGCCCATCACAGAGTGGGATGCATATTGGTGTGAGGTGGCGATTGCTCATAAAATTAATCAATCAATCTAAGAAACAATTAGAAAATTTTATTCAAGGCAAATTTGAGGATTATAACCTGAGAAGAGCATATCAGAAAGTTCTGAGAACTGTTCTGCCAGTTAGAAATCAAGGCACGGTTATGTGAAATTTTTTGAGGTAGAGAACTGAGCATCAAATGATGTATTATTGACTATTTATATAATTCAGCTCTAAGTGACATCCTGGTGGGTCATATGACCCCTTACAAGATCAAGAAGTAATGTTATCACTTAAGGAGCTGCCTTGTTGGTGCTAGGAGAATTGTTGCCATTTAAACCTGCTCATGGGGGAGATTTGGCTCAATACATAATACAAATACACAATGCATAGTGTGGGGAGAGGGGAGGCCAAAGGGCAGAGAAGAATTTTATGTTTATATTTTTCTTGTCTTGCCATAAAATATGAATTTTGTCTCACTTGGTAAATGACACTGTGAGGGTACCTATGTCTGTCCTGAACTTTGGGAGGCCCAAGACCAAAAGATATAAGTACTGGTTAGCCCTGCAAGCAGCCAAAAGAATGATCTCTACCAGCTCCTAAAGGATCTGAATCTATTCTCCAAAAATAACAAAGTAGATTCAGAAGAGCAGTAAAGCCAAGATGGGCCAGCACCATGATATCACTCCCAGCTCTGACCAAATACAGAATTTTTGAAACCATATGGAGATAGCAGACTAGACTGCGTGTACATGTTGAACTGTCCATATCACCATCTTCTTTAACACTTGTCACATCTGGCTTTGTTGGGTCAATCCTACTACAGAAATACCAGGTTGTAGATTTGAGAAGCTGAATATTAATAGACCAGAAGAGTCTAGAGCCTATTTAGCCTCTTCCTCCATTGGAATTCATTGGAGTAAATGGTAGAGCTAGTTCATTCTAATCATCCAAACTGAACATTTGTATCTCAAGAAAAAATAGATTGTGTTCTTCAAAAAATATATATATGATCACCGGCTTTTAAACAGAGTCTGGAACACATGGTATACTTGATGATTGAATGATGAATACAACTTCTCTTCAGATGTTCTCCAAGCTTACTCATCTAAGTATTGATTTCAAGGCAAAGGATATTATTCTGCTCCATCTGATATAAGAAGAAAGTGAAATATTCAGACCATATGAAGACAATTCAGTCTTAGTTTACATCACAGTATTTTTCAAAAGTGTGGAAGAGCTGTGTGTGTGTGTGTGTGTGTGTGTGTAATAGGAACATTAGAATATGAGGTTAACCTTCAGAACTGCCCTTTTAACCATTGCATCCAAAGTCTTAGTTCAGAGCCTGGTATGGTGACTTACTTAAAAATCACCATTCTTGTCATCAACATCCTAGAAACAGTAAAATCTCTACTGTAAAGTTTATTATTTTGCTGTTTTGTTATTGTCACTTTATAGTTTGTCCATATAACAGGGCTTGGAGAAGAGTACTACAAACCCAGATTTACCCATGGGGACTCAGAGGCTGAGACATCATCCATGGTTACAAACTTTGAAAATGGCAAAGCCAAACATTAAACACAGGTTTGTTAAAGAAAACTCAAGGAGTGAATAACAGAAAGCCCCTCTAGTGTAAAATATTGCTTTCACTATGGCATTCTAGAGATGTTGCCACTATTTGCCTTTCCCAACTACCCTTTTAATCAACTGAGCACAATGAGGATTTACTGATTCTCCTGCTTCTGTAACTAAAGCTTTTGTATCTGTTCAAGTTTCTCCTCTGTTTTAAAGAAAACAGACATCCCATAGGAATTTCCTGCTTGAAGCCTATTTTCTCTCTGTGATTAAATTACATAATTGTATTTAGAAAACAAAATAACACTGTAGTAAGAAGTGGAAGAATATCAGAGAAAATAAGTTGCATCTAAACTGAAAAATGCAGATTCCACAGAAAAACAAAAACAAAAAACCCAACCACAAATATTTTGTATATTTTTATGTTAAAATATAACATGAAAAATAAAAAATAGTGAACATTTTTTGATAGCTGTTTTCAAACATGTGCAATTTTCTCTATAAGATTTGTAAATTATTTGAAGAATTTACATTTCATTAAAAGCAGTTAAGTCACACTATGAAGACTAACTTGAAAAGTTTTCCAGATATCCCTCCATTCCCAAATAAATTGGTCTCTGCATTCCATGAAAAAAAGTACAATACTTCTCTGATTAATGAAGAACACCAATCTGAATTGAGCAGTTTCATTAATAAAGCCTTTCAATTTATATCTGTTTATACTAAGTATACTAATTTATTAAACTAAGTACACTAAATGCGGGGCATGTTGCTAAACATTTGAGATGAAAAAGAAGTGAATTCTTCATAGCTGCTAATATTGATAACACAACCATCAAACTAAACCCTAAAAATAGAAAAATGCTTCCCAAGTAATTCAGATGAACTTGAGGGAGAAACTCAAAATACCTATTTCAATATTCTGAAAAGTTTAGGCTTTGATTTGATGGCAGTATGTAGATAAGCCTGTAACTGACATATTCAACAACAAATGACTGTTTATAAAATAATTTAAAATTCCTCTATGGTTGTTTTGTTATATTAAATTGTTCATTTGTCAACATATTGCTTTAATATGTAGGCATTATTGGAGAAGGCAATGGCAACCCACTCCAGTACTCTTGCCTGGAGAATCCCATGGACGGAGAAGCCTGGTGGACTGCAGTCCATGGGGTCACTAGAAGTCGGACACGACTGAGCGACTTCACTTTCCCTTTTCACTTTCATGCATTGGAGAAGGAAGTGGCAACCCACTCCAGCGTTCTTGCCTTGAGAATCCCAGGGACGGGGGAGCCTGGCGGGCTGCCGTCTATGGGGTCACACAGAGTCGGACACGACTGAAACGACTTGGTGGCAGCGGGTAGGCATTATTGATTGCATCAACAAAATAAAATGAAATGGTCTCCACCACCACATTTATAAAGAACATACAGATTATTACCAACAAATTACAGTATAATAATCAACCCATGCATAATTTCATTTGTTTCTTCTCTGATCGCTACTTAAACTAATCTCTATAAAAAAGTCTCCAATCAACTTTACATAGACTTCATTCAGTAAGCTCTTACATCATAAGCATACCTTAGACAGTGCTTGTACATTGTCCTACTCATTCCTAAGCATTTTGTTTAAGATTCTCAGATATCTCTGGATAATAGATACCATGAAGGCAAAAATCATGCCGGACTTCACATTCAAGTCACTTCCAGAAATCGAGGGGAATCAAGTAAAAGAAGTGTAGACATCTATCTACAGAAGGCAAAGATGTCAGAGAAATTAACACTTTCATCATAAAGGAGTAAAGGATGAGAGGTGTTCACCAAACAAAAATGGGACTGAGCATGTTCCACGGAAAAAAAAACATCAAGTGTAAGGGGTAAAGTGGTCGAGGGAGGGTTGTTCAATGGGAAATACAATTCAGGGTTCCTAGACTGAAAAATATAAGGCTAAACTATAAAAAGGAAGGTTAAATTCATTGGACAGAGTATGAACTGATGTTGTTTATATTTTACCCAGTAAAACAATGGTATTCAGGACTCCCCTGATGGTGCAGTAGATAAAAATCTGCCTGCCAATGTAAGGGACATGGGTTCCATCCTTCATCCGGGAAGATTCCACGTTCAGTGGAGCAGCTGAGCCCACACCTTAAGTGTGAGTCACACTTAAGCCCGTGAGTCACAACTCTGAGCCCACGTGCAGCCACTACTGAAGCCCACGTGCCTGGAGCCCGTGCTCTGCAACAAGACAAGCCACCGCAATGAGAAGCCTGCTCACCACAGCTAGAGAGTAGCCCCTGCTCACTGCAACTAGAGGACGCCCAAGAAGCAATGAAAACCCAGCACAGTCAAAAATAAACAAATGAAAATTTTTTAAAGCAATGGTGTTTAAATAGTCTTTCACAGTGAAAGTATTTAAAATATAGTTTAGTATCTTAGATATAAAACAGATAGAAGTGGAACACCAATAGTTGAAATGGTGACCTAAATATCCAAAAATTTTGTTGTCTACCCTCCTATCACAGTAGCCTCCCTTAACGCAAGCAGCTCTATCCTCTAAGTTTAAGGAAATGATATTATGTTGAGATAGTGGCTTCACCTTCTTGCAAATTGCCTTTAGTAAGAGGAGGAGAGGAGACATAACTCTATCAGAACAAGACCCAGTTAGCCCCTCAGTCAGTATCTCCCATCAGGAAGCTTCCATAAGCCTCTTAACCTTCTCCAAGAGAGGGCATTCAGAATGAAAACCACAATCACAGAAAACTAAGCAATCTGATCACATGGACCACAGCTTTGTCTGACTCAATGAAACCAAGAGCCATGCCATGTAGGGCCACCCAAGACAGACGGGTCATGGTGGAGAGTTCTGACAAAATGCGGTCCACTGAAGAAAGGAATGGCAAATACTTAAGTATTCTTGCCTTGAGAACCCCGTGAACAGTATGAAAAAGCAAAAAGATAGGACACTGAAAGATGAACTCCTCAGGTCAGTAGGTGCCCAAAGATGAACTCCTCAGGTTGGTAGGTGCCTCAGGTCGGTAGGTGAAAGATGAACTCCTCAGTTCCGTAGAGATCAGTGGAGAAATAAATCCAGAAAGAATGAAGAGACAGAGCTAAAGCAAAAATACCCAGTTGTGGATGTGATTGGTGATGGAAGAAAGATCTAATGCTGCAAAAAGCAATATTGCACAGGAATGTTAGGTCCATGAATCAAGGCAATTTGGAAGTGGCCGAACAGGAGATGGCAAGAGGGGACATTCACATTTTAGGAATCAGCAAATTAAAATGGAATGGAATGGGTGAATTTAACTCAGATAACCATTATATCTACTACTGTGGGCAAGAATCTTTTAGAAGAAACAGATAATCCAATATAGTCAACAAAAGAGTCCAAAGTTCAGTACTTGGATGCAATCTCAAAAACAACAGAATGATCTTTGTTAGTTTCCAAGGCAAATCATTCAATATCACAGTAATCCGAATCTATGCCCTGACCAGTAAGAAAACCTACAGGACCTTCTAGAACTAATGCCCAAAAAAGGTGTCCTTTTCATTATAGGGGACTGGAATGCAAAAGTAGGAAGTCAAGAAATACCTAGAGTAACAGGTAAATTTGGCCTTGGAGTACAGAACAAAGCAGGGCAAAGGCTAATAGAGTTTTACCAAAAGAACGCACTGGTCATAGCAAACACCCTCTTCCAACAACACAAGAGAAGACTCTAAACATGGACATCACTAGATGGTCAACATGGAAATCAGATTGATTACATTCTTTGCAGCCAAAGGTGGAGAAGCTCTATACAGTCAGCAAAAACAAGACCAGGAGCTGACTGTGGCTCAGATCATGAACTCCTTATTGCCAAATTCAGACTTATATTGAAGAAAGTAGGGGAAACCACTAGATCATTCAGGTATGACCTAAATCAAATCCCTTATGATTATACAGTAGAAGTGACAAAGTGATTCAAGGGATTAGATCTGATAGAGTGCCTGAAGAACTATGGATGGAAGTTCTTTACATTGTACAGGAGGCAGTGATCAACACCATCCCCAGGGGAAAAAATGCAAAAAGGCAAAATGGTTCTCTGAGGAGGCTTTACAAATAGCTGTGAATAGAAGAGAATCTAAAAGCAAAGGAGGAAGGAAAGATACCCATTTGAATACAGAGTTCCAAAGCATAGCAAGGAGAGATAAGAAAGCCTTCCTCAGCGATCAATGTAAACAAAGAGAGGAAAACAATAGAATGGGAAAGTCTAGAGATCTCTTAAAGAAAATTAGAGATATCAAGAGAACATTTCATGCAAAGATGGACACAATAAAGGACAGAAATGGTATGGACCTAACAGATGCAGAAGATATTAAGAAGAGGTGGCAAGAATACACAGAAGAACTATACAAAAAAGATTTTCATGACCCAGATAATCAGGATGGTGTGATCACTCATCTAGAGCCAGACATCCTGGAATGTGAAGTCAAGTAGGTCTTAGGAAGCTATGAACAAGCTATCACTATGAACAAAGCTAGTGGAGCTCATGGAATTCCCATTGAGCTATTTCACATCCTAAAAGAGGATGCTGTGAAAGTGCTATACTCAATATGCCAGCAAATTTGGAAAACTCAACAGTGGGCACAGGACTGGTAAAGGTCAGTTTTCATTCTGGTCCCAAAGAAAGGCAATGCCAAAGAATGCTCAAGCTACTGCACAATTGCACTCATCTCACAAACTAGCAAAATAATGCTCAAAATTCTCCAAGCCAGGGTTCAGCAGTATGTGAACCATTAAATTCCATATGTTTAAGCTGGATTTAGGAAAGGCAGAGGAACCAGAGATCAAATGCCAACATCTGTTGGATCATTGAGAAAGCGAGAGTTCCAGAAGCATCTATTTCTGTTTTATTGAGTACGCCAAAGCCTTTGACTGTGTGGATCACAATAAACTGTGGAAAATTCTGAAAGAGATGGGAATACCAGACCACCTTACCTGCCTCCTGAGAAATCTGTATGCAGGTCAAGAAGCAACAGTTAGAACCGGACATGGAACAACAGGCTGGTTCCAAATCGGGAGAGGAGTATGTCAAGTCTGTATATCGTCACCCTGCTTATTTAACTTATATGCAGGGTACATCATGAGAAATGCTGGACTGGATGAAGCACAAATTGTAATCTATATTGCTGGGAGAAATATCAATAACCTCCGAAAGGCAGATGACACCACCCTTATGGCAGAAAGTGAAGAGGAACTAAAGAGCCTCTTGATGAAAGTGAAGAGGAAAGTGAAAAAGTTGGCTTAAACTCAGCATTCAAAAAACTAAGATCATGGCATCCAGTCCCATCACTTCATGGAAAATAGATGCAGAAACAGTGGAAACAGTGACAGACTTTATTTTGAGGGGCACCAAAATCACTGCAGATGGTGACTGCAGCCATGAAATTAAAAAACACTTGCTCCTTGGAAGAAAAGTGATGACCAACCTAGATAGCATATTAAAAAGCATAGAGATAACTTTGCCAGCAAAGGTCCATCTAGTCAAAGCTTTGGATTTTCCAGTAGTCATGTATGGATGTGAGAGTTGGGCTATAAAGAAAGCTGAGTGCTGAAGAATTGATGCTTTTGAACTGTGGTGTTGGAGAAGAGTCTTGAGAGCCTCTTGGACAGCAAGGAGATCCAACCAGTCCATCCTAAAGGAGATCAGTCCTGGGTGTTCATTGGAAGGACTGATGCTGAAGCGGAAACGCCAATACTTGGGCCACCTGATGTGAAGAACTGACTCATTGGAAAAGACCCTGATACTGGGAATGATTGAAGGTGGGAGGAGAAGGCAATGACAGAGGATGAGATGGTTGAATGGCATCACCAACTCAATGGACATGAATTTTAGTAATCTCTGGAAGTTGGTGATAGACAGGGAAGCCTGGCATGCTGTGGTCTATGGCATCAAAAAGAGTCAAACATGACTGAGTGACTGAACTGAGCTGAAGAGGAGGCCTTGGCTTGTATGAGTTATAAGTGAAGATTGAAAGGCTCTTAAACAGTGAGCAGAGGAGTTATAAGCCAAGGGTACTCAGACATTGAATTATGAGTGGTGTTGGTTTTAAAAAATAACTTAATCACTTCTGTGGCAGAAGCAAATCAGTAGCACCCAGGACAAGTTCTATAGGGTCTAAGGAGAGACATTGAACTTGAGGGCTTGAGGTAAAGGTACACCTCTGGTAGTTGAGTTGGGGTGTATTGAAGCAAAGTGAGTGTATTGATACACATGTAAATTAATCTAGATATGGAAGGATATAATTTTAAGTTAGGAAAGTTTGAACATATGTATATATATATATACTGAGGGTAAAAAACACTGGAGAGGAAGTTAAAGAGATGATTGATGGAGAATGACTTGAAAGAAAGCAGACAGGAAGAAATGACCTTAAACACACTGGTGTTTGCATCAGCCTTGGAATTAGAGAATTTGTTTTCTTATCTGAATCATTGAACCCATGTATAGCTCTATCAGTTACCTGAGCCAAAGTGGTTCTTTTCTGTTAAGACAACACGGGTTGACACTCTGTGGCTTGTAATCCCAGCAATCCTGATTAATACAAATGGTTACATAAATTTTCCTTTTAAAATATAAGGATGGGGACTGATAATCTTGAGATTATGAGACTCTTAGAAGAAGTTGGAAGGTTTTTTATGATGTCTAAACTATTTCTCTGAACTCGGAAGTAAGATCATCCATTGAAAGGTGTGAGTGAGGTGAGCATGGATTTCAGGTTTGAGAAAAATAGTTATAATATAACATTTGAAAAGGAAAGGAACTGAAAATAGACTACAGTGAGATTGCAGAGCAATATTTACACTATGTGTTAAATGATTTGATGAAATTTAACAAACTATGTGAGACAAACCAAATTTAGTGAAAAACATTTCTCAGAACAAATTTCTTAAATCTAGTTTTATGTTGGTTTTCATATTCCTTGTTTTTTGAATTGAGAATGTATGCATTCTTACTCTGCATGAACTATTCAAACTTGAAAAAATAGTTACATGATGTGCTATTACTGATAATTGTTCACATCTAATATTAATCAAGTAAATCATGTTAGAAAAGCTTCTTATTAGAAAGGGGGAAAATTATTCCTTCAAATGCTTACATTAATTCCCCTCTCTCCCTCAAGGTGTGTTTTCAATCCTTTTTTAATTAAGAATAAGTAATGAATACAATTTATCAGTGACTTAAAGAGATCCTTATTGGCCTTGATTACATGCAAATCGATTACTAATAATCTGTTTTTAAACAAAGAGCATTGTTTTTTCACATGGTTTCAGAAGGATGATAGATATACTTTTAGATCATTTGATGAAGCATCTATAAATTATATATGTGTGTAAAGACATATAAATATAACACAGGAGTCTCTATATTTATGTTTGTGTATGTTATTTACAAACACATACACCTAAAATATAATATATAGGTGTATATATATATATTCTACACATAACTTTGTAAAAACATGTTTATTTTTTAATTTTCTGATTTTAGAAATTACGAGAATTCAAACATATCAGTATGTGAAAATAAAAATAAATTTCATGCCTGTATTCATCGTATTTCTATGTAAAAGAAATTACACCCCTACCTAAGCAATTTTCTAAAGGTCATATCAATAAAAAGTTTTTTGTCTACATATGCAGAAAGGGAAATAAAAAGCAGTTAATTTTATTTTCGTTGGTACTATTCAAAAGATATGGTTTTAAAAATTTACTGTTCAACAGTCCCCAACTTGCAAATAATTCCTTTACTTAAGATGAACTTTTAAAACATGGCACTTCTTTTATAGACATAGTCTTATAGATGTGTCCCCAGGTTCCCTATACACCATATAAAAACAATGTATTCTTCAAGTGGTTGAAATTTTGTATGTTGGTAATATAAAATAATTTTATGAAAGTCAACGTTGTTACAAACTGAACACTCAGCTAAAGCTCTTCTATATGAGTACTTAGGGTGTGCATGCGTGCTAAGTCGCTTCAGTCATGTTCAATTCTTTGTGACCCTATGGACTGCAGCCCACCAGACTCCACTGTCCACAGGATTCTCCAGGCAAGAATACTGGAGTGGGGTGCCATGCCCTCCTCAAGGGGATCTTCCTGACAAAGGGATTGAACCCGCATCTCCTACATTTCCTACTTTGGCAGGTGGGTTCTTTACCACCAGTGCCACCTGGAAAGTTCATTTACGATCTCTATCCAGGGATGGAACCCAGGTCTCCAGCACTACAGGCAGATTCCTTATGGTCTGAGCCAGCAGGGAAGCCTATTTAAGGTCTAGTTAGATAAAATTCAAATATAACATTCATCCATTGACATAACTCCTATCAAATCTGTACTATTGAGGAGGAAGTGGTTAGTCAGGTGAAGACAAGCACTATTTTTCTGAAAAAGTAAAACATGTGAAAAACAGATTCTAAAGTGTTTCACCATTGTCATAATTATAGTCATTTTGGATTCTCTTTTACTCTTAAATATTCTTAAACTGATAAACCATTTCTATTATCTTCCTGTAGACTTAACAATCCATCTCCTTCTTTTCAATATTCTTCTCCAATAAGTCTTTCAGTAGAAATTCAAACATCACTGACATTATGAAGTCCATGATAAGTGGTTTGATTCATCTTGACTTCTAGAAGAAAAATCATTGCTACAAGTATGATAATCAGAACCAACAGAAATGTTTTTCAAATATTGTTTAAAAATTGCTATTTACAGAGGGACTTATTTAATCCTCCAACAGTCAGTGTTTGTCCATTACAAGAGTCATTTGGCCAAAATTGGAATCCACATACATGGATTTCAAAGCCTGTGTCGCCATTTTAATTATTGCCAGATTACTACTAGTGTGTCGAACATGAAATTCTTTTAAGATAGTGCCCAAAGTTTTGCTTTTTTAAGGTAAAAATTCAATAGGACCATCTCTATATTCCTCATAATACAAAATTAAATCCTAGACCTCTATCTGCAAGATTCAGGAAAAAGAGGTATATAGAATCTGTAGCACAAAGTGCCTTGTAACATTTCTTCTCACTTCTATAATGTATATAAACATATATAGCGTACTATAATAAAAAAGTAATATGGATGTTACACTTATTACACATATGTTCAATAATATAAATTTCATGAGCATTAAAACATAGAATATGCCAACAACCCAGTGCAAAAAGTTAAATCAACAGTTGCAAATTACAAAAAAAACAAAAAACAAAAAACAGAATGCTTAAGTGATTTTGCAAAAGCCACACAGATTTAAAGTATTATAAAATGGATTTTAACCCAGATCATCTAATTTTATAACCTAAGTTTGACATGCATATAAAATGCATTGCCTGTGGATAGCTCATTTTTGCAACTAGGTTGCTGCACGACTTTAATTCACATTCCGCAGGACTTGATTTTCCTCTTCCACAAAATAAGTGAAATGATAAATTAACATTTCCTGAAGTTTGTACCTCAAAACTATCCTTTTGATATGCTCATCTTGTAGAAAACAAAAAGATTTCCATGGTCAATTGTAAGAACTACTAGGCTGAACATCCATTTGTTGAAAATGAAAATTTTTATACTCCTTTTTCTCCCACCTTCAATCTAGATAAGGGTTCATGGAATGTTGATTTAGGAATTTTAGACAAGGATATTTCTAAATCCTATTTTACTCTGGTATACTCCATCATATGCTGTTCTGTAATATTTTATTTTCAATATTGTGACCATCCAATCCCAATCTCATTTTACACAAGAGCGTGCATGCACACACAACACACACACATACTCAGTGTAGTGTGAGACATACTATTACAGCTTGAAAATGTGAGAAAAAGTAATACAACCTACAATTTATGTCTTAAAGTCTTTTTATCATTTCTGATACTTGGAGCATAAGCTTTGTTTAAATCACAAGGCTTTGAGGTTTAAATGTGAGAGGAATTTAATGTATCTAAAAATAGTTTCTCTTTAAAATTCAGTATATGATAAATCTATTTTGTACATTTCTAATGAAACATTATTTGCTTAATTGCTTCATTTTATCTTATTCCATTCTATTTAAGGTAGCTAACAGCAGGGTTCCTTAAGGCAGAAGTTAGCTCCCAGCTCCAACACTCACTAGCCTTATAATTAATAGACAAGTATATAAGCTTCTCAGAGTTTCATCATCTGTAAATGGGTTAAAACTATCATCTTTTTCATATAAGTGTTGTAATAACAGGCACAATACTTATCACATGGAACACTCAATAAACATTAGCTTTCACTGCAACTTTAGAACTATCTTAGTTTTGATTTTAAGGCAAGTCCTCTATGCTTATCTTGGTTTGTGCTACAGTTTGGATTTGTATAAAAATTCATGGTAGAGATGCATTTTTATCATCTTTTTCAGGAAAAGTTTTCCTGTAATACCTGCCAGTGTAATGTAGAAGTTGCTATTCCCTATCACTAATAACTAGAAACATTTTAGTAGACTGTTCAGAATGTAGCTGAGAGGAGGGTGATGTGTGTTTTTATTTCCACCCAACACTTCCAATGAACAGAGAAATGCATGTAAATTTATTGGATGAGTATGTTCCCCTTCCCAGAACATAGAAGATTCTACCTACAAAATGGAGATTGTTTTGTCTGACATCGTTTCCAACTAAAATTCAATTCATGACCCTAATTTAGATATGAGAACTGCTTTCAGTCTCCAAATTAACTGCAAAACTTTACCAAGGTCACATCATTTTAAGCGGTAGAACTAGAATAAAACCCAGCTTGAAACAATTTCAGAGACATCATTCTGTCCTTTACACATTGTCTGTATATAATATTTCCTACAGTATCGAAGTTAATGGAGAGTGGTACTAACCTAATGTCTACATTGAGTTATATGTTTAAAGCCGTTAATTGTTTTCAAATTCATGCTGATTATTTCAGAAAAGAGGCATTTGAGGTTATTTTAATTGCAGTGTCAGAGCTAATTAACAATTACATTTTTCTCAAAAACTACTTTGCAAACTAGTAAGTGGTTTGCTTTGCAAAGTGCCAAACATGGTAAAATTTCCTGGACTAGGCTGAATACACAAGTATTACACACATCACCTACTCAGTTCTGATGGAATCAGTATAATTTCGAAGTGTGTGAAAGTGAAAGTGTTAGTTGCTCATTTATGTCTGACTCCTTGTGACCTCATGGACTGTAGCCCACCAGGCTCCTCTGTCCATGGAATTCTCTAGGCATGGAATTCTCTAGCCCTTCCCTTCTCCAGGGGATCTTCCTGACCCAGGGATCAAACCTGGCTCTCCTGCAATGAAGGAAGACTCTTTATCGTCTGAACTATATATTTTGTGAAACAATGTTTTAACCCCTCTTGTTATGATTTCAATTGTACATAATATCTGTACATTCTAGAAACACCAGAATTTTAGAGCATTTTTATCTTCAAGTTTAAGACATTTTTTTTTTCTACTTTACAAACTGAAATGAGGTGGATATTCCATTCTTTTGTTTGCATTATAATTTCAGGAGAAGATATGCCCTTTAAGTAGGGGGAAAAAAAATCTTTATTCATAGTTGATACAAAATAAAATTCTAGGAGGTATTTTCACTTAACTTGTAGCAGTCAGGATATTAAATGTTCACAGGACATACTCTTTCAGTATAAACTCAGGTTTTTTTAAGAATCTGTTTTTAATAAACATGGTGTTGGTTTCAAGGTTTTAAACATACAAAAAGTCACTGTGTTTCTTTTATCTTCCTGCTGGTGATAAGAAAGAATGTGGGTGCTTTAAATCCTCTGGATGCATCTGCCACTAACATAATAAACTCTCCTCCTGTGCAGAGGAGGCCCTTGTCTGTCACTGGGATCTCTTCGGAGGTGAAGATTGCCATGTGGGTTTTCTATCGACTTCCTAAAATGTAACCTCCTCATCTAGGCTGCCATCTCTAGCGTGACAGATTGGGTAGATGATTCCATCATCGGATCACACTGTTTTACCATTTGGGGCCAGGTGTCATCTTCGGAGAAAAGAGCTAAAGCTTTTGTCACAGGGTATTTCTCTTGTTTCACTTAACATCTACTCACCTTTCGGTACTGAAAGAATAAAAAATACAAACTGATAAGCCTATCCCCGGGGGGAGTTTTCATCCTACCCAAGGCAGTCGCGGCAGTTATAAAGATCCTTCAATAATCTGTCAAAAACTGACATCACTGTGTAAAGAGCTGTTCATTTCTATATCTCATTTTGGACTGATGCACGTGCACTTTTATATCCTTCAGTTCGATATAACATTTGGCCTTTCATGTTCTCAGTTTCAGCTACAGGGAATTCAAAGCTATTTCAAAGCATAATTATACCAATCTGCATATAAAAGGCTATATGTCCTACAGAGGGTTGGATGGAAATGCAAACTCTTTCAAAGAAGAAAATTAGAAGTAATTCCCACAACTAAAATTCACTAATGTTAATACATTTTTTATCTGATAAGAAGTTTGTTTTTTTTTTAAGTCTCTAGAAGATGAATCCAGAAACTGAAGGGGACTTTTTTGTGAGGTAGGGAGGAGAAGGGGAATGGATACCTGAAAACTGAGGAGGAAAGCAATGAGGTGGTACAAATACATTATACAAATTGTTTATTGAAAATGGCTACATCACACCAGAAAAAATCAATACTTATAACTGTGGAGCAGGCATTAACATTCTCACATATATTGTATTAGTTATCTATTGCTGCATAAAAATATACCCCCAAACATATTATTATCTCATAATCATGTGTGTGTGTGTGTGTGTGTGTGTGTGTGTGCGTGCGCGCGCGCCATGTACTCAGTTGTGTCCAGGGTCTTTGCAAACCCATGGACTATAGCCCGCAATTGTTGGGGTTGAAAAATACTTAGTGTGGCTAAGTTGGTTGCTTCTAACTATAGTCTCTCTTGAGATCCACAGTCAAGCTCTTGGCAGGAGCCATGGTGTCCTTTGAAGGTGAACTCACTCGAGGGAAAGGGTTCGCTGCCAAGCTCACTCATATGGTGGTTGTTAGGCCTCAATCTCTTGCCACCTGGGTCTCGCAGAGCTGCCTCTATGACATCTCCACAAGCAATCCAACAGAGAGTGAGAAAATACAAGAAGGTCCGTAAGATGGAAACCATCACCCTTTATAACTAATGTCAGAAGTGACATCCCCTCACTCTACCACCATTTCTATTACCACTCTATTTCTTATGTCTCTTATGTCTCCTGCATTGGCAGACAAGTTCTTTACTAGCGCCACCTGGGAAGCCCTCTTCGAAGTGGGTTGCTCCCTCCCATCTACCTTCAGGGAAGGGGTAATCACACACTTGTGAACCTCTAAACACAGGTGTGTGATTACCAGGTGGTAGAAATTGTTATGGGCCATCCTAGAGGCTGCCTTCCCCACTGAGATATACTCATATTAAGTTGTTTTTGGTATTTTTTTTAATATCACCAAAGAATTTCCAAAATACAAGTCCTGAAAATATGGTTTTAAACTGAAAGCAATTGCTATTACACAAATTTTGCAAGTTTATTTTGTTTTGAATATTTGCTCTCCAATTATAATCCCGCTAGCTACAGAAAGTTTCACAACTTGAAAATGGTGACTACAGTTCCTTAAATCTTTAAAATAACTTTCCTTTTTTACTATGAAAAAGTTGAGATAAAAAATAACTCCCTCACAAACATAATTGTGTAAATTCTGGAGCTAACAAAATACTTAGCACTGAAGTTATGTAGCATATGGTTATCCTAGTCCCAAACAGTAAAATGTGTCTGTATGTGCCAGCTCTTAATTACCAGCTCATTAACACTCAGGTGTCAATTGCTGGTGGCAAAGGCAATACCCAAATGGCCTAGTTTCTGTCATGCACAGTGTAATTAAATTGACCTCAAGTACTGAAGCTTGCAAGTTGCCTGATACTATTTGGACACTAATTTCAGATGCTATTCAAACTAGAGTAATATGCTGAGTAAACCAAAGTAATGAGAGAAAAGCTCTATCGGGCTTTAAATTGAATTTTTGTATGTAATTATAGCCTTAAAGACAATTGTATAAATAATCACCAATCTAATCTATGTCAAATAGAACAAATGCATATCACATTTGATATTATCATTATTGAACTAAAACTCCACTCAATCTCAAGATAAGGATAAAATTGTTACTAATCAAAATGAAAAATAAATTATTATAATAGTTGCTTTTGGGGAAAATGGGATTATGTATTATATTTTGTGGTCACATTTATTGATTTGCAATGAAAGAAATAAATTATTTATATTTTGTATTTAGATTATCAATTTCCAAATATGATCCAATGTCAAACATATCAGTGCCTTCCATACAGCCTTAGTAACAATGAAGAATATACCATCAAGGATCCCACAAACTCTCACTAATCTAGTGAATCTTCATGACATTCTCTGTCATACTCATAGGTTTTACTCATGAACCCAAAGCTCATTTCAGGCTTCCATTTAAAGAGAGAGAAATAATGAATTCATGTACTAACCTTCACTCTTCCTAAAACTCCACTAAAATAAAAAAATTAAAGGTAAAACCTAAAATAACAAATAAAAGACAAATAAATAAGGAAGAAAAACAACAGTGACAACATTTTGTGTGTGTGTTAGCTGCTTAGTCATGTCTGATTCTTTGTGACCCCATGGACTGTAGCCCACCAGGCTCCTCTGCCCATGGAATTCTCCAGGGAAGCATACTGGAGTGAGTTGCCATTCCCTTCTCCAGGGGATCTTCCTAACCCAGGGATAGAACCCAGGCCTCCTGAATTGCAGGCAGATTCCTTACCATCTGAGCTATAGGGAAATCCCAATAACATTTTGGAAGTTTAAAAATAGATCAACAAATTATAATTGACTCAGTGGTTTTGAAAATATTTAATCTTTAACTGAAACTTAAGAGTGTGAAGAAGAAATCTGATTTATCCCATAGAAAATTCCAAAGGCTCAGGAACTGATAGAACAAATTAGTTCTGAAGTGGGAGTGAATATAAAAATAAAAAGAAGGATCAAAAGTGTCATTAAGAAGCAATTAGACTTCAAGTTGCCCTCATTGACACCACACATGCAGGTGATCAATTACCCCCTCTGGTTGAAAGATAGGAGATTTATTCTTTAAGGAGGTTAAAATAGAGATTCTTAGATTGGAAGTCAGCAGGACCAGTTTAATGTGGGATCACTAAGAGAAAACATTGCCTGCATGAAAGAGTTCAAAATAGCTTTAAAAAGGTATATTCAGAAAACAATAAGATCTCTTAGATTTAAAATAATAATGAAGTAATTAAATAACTAGCTCAACAGAAACTTGGATGACAAATGTGAGAAAATCTCCCAGAAAGCAGATTTTTAAAATATAGCAAATAGAGAAGAAAAAGTGAAGAAAATGTACAGGTCAGTGAAAGAGTTTCAACTTACAAATAAGGAATTGAAAAAAGATGAAGAAAATAGGGTAAAAAAAAAAAATGATGAAGCAAATAATTCAGAAAAATTCCCCCAAACTGAAAGATTTGCATTTAAAGACTGAAAGAGTTACTAAGTACCTACAATGTGCTTGAAAATGATTATACATCAAATCACATGAACTCATGAGAAGTTTATTTATGAAAATATTCTGCTTTGGAAGACAACATGGAAAACTTTTCAAGGAATCTAAGCATCACATCTAACAAATTTGGCTTGAATCCAGCAAGACTAAAAGCTAAATTCTTCGAGGGTTCTTGAAGATTTTGGTCTTCTCCATCCCTCTGACACTACGCTGGGACTCCTTCCCTCACCGACAGGATGAACAGGAGGCAAGTATGACAACCTTTGACAGAATGGTCCAGCCATGAGCAGGGACCCACAGTCAACTTGAATTAACTGCTCTTAGATAGATGAGTGGTTTCATGACACAGGGAAGGCTACCTGGGACCCAACAGCCAAAAGCTAGCAGAGTGGACTTGTGTTTTGGCCTGTTGGGTGTTGTGTTGCCTTTTCCTTGTGTTACCCTCTCTTCCCACATTAAAATGATCTTATCCTGAAGAGGAGAATTGTTCATTGTAGCTTGGCATGGGGCTCTTTCAGATTCAGTCTGTTTTTGGCTCTCACTCAGCTAAAGAGACAACACAGCACCTTAACTGGTCAGCTGGTGCCTGAGTCCCCCTTACCAAGGATAAGCTAGAGCTTTCAGGTCACTGCACCTAACTTAGTACCCATCACTAGCTGCTTGGGACAGCCGTTATGGATGCTATTTGTGATTGTACACCCTCAGGAGGGACCTAGGATGATTCATTGTGAATTTTGTGGAAAGGAAGGAGATCACCATCTATGGAGACTTAAGCTTGGCACTCAAATCATCTGATAAGAATCAGTGAGGCAAGGTAGCTACCTGTGCTACTGTTTCCCTTATTGCTGTCCCATATATTCTCCTGAGCCCAAAGTGTACATATCTGTGGTAACTCAGGGCCCAGGCACTGATGAAAAAACAGTAATAATAATGAGATTAAGAGGAAGAAGTATTGGGTACCAGCTCCTCCCAAGACAATGGAGGTGGTGACACAACTGCTTTACTGATAGAAAGCCCCTAGGCAACGTGCCGGGCTTTTCCTAGTGCTGCTCCTTACCGGTAGGCCAAGGGGTGGTATGATCACAGGGCTTGCTTGCCTATCAACACTGTAGACAAACTGTCCTTACTGGAAGTGGTTCCTGACCCTGGGGACATTGCCTGATGCTCTCTGGAGGAGGAGATGGATATCTACAGGTGGGTAGCTCAGCTTCCAAGCTCTTTCCCCTCAACAGCCCAGAAGGTCTGCCCCAAGGTTGATCAGATAAAGGAAGACATTGAAAGTCATGACTATTTAACATGTCTATAAATCGAAAATATATTGAGAAAAATTATACAGAGGGAAAAGGACAAACAAAACAGAAGGAAGCTCCTAAGCATATAGCAAAGGCTGATTTTAAATAACTGACCTCTGAGGTGGGAGGGGGGATCAATGGGAAATTCATGTAAATCGATGGCTGACTCATGTCAATGTATGACAAAAACCACTACAATAGTGTAATTAGCCTCCAACTAATAAAAATAAATGGAAGAAGAAGAAAAAAAGAGAAAATGCCACGTACCTGAATGGTAGCAAATAAATGTTTCTCAGTTCAGTTCAAAATCAATAAATAAATATTTATTTAATCGGCAAAATAAATAAATAAATAAGTAAATAACTGACCTCTGGATGTGGGGCCTGGAGCTCTGTTGTCTCCTTCTCTATTGCAATAAAGATCCTAATTCTCGGGATGATGGGGAAAAACACCCATGCACCTCTATGGCAAAGATAAGGGGATCCTTGCATTCTGTAATGCCTTGGGGGAGGCTACAATACTGATGATAGTAATTTGAGGCTTTCTGGAGTCAAAAAAAAAAAAAAAAACATAAATGAGAGCAGGTTAGAAAGAACTCTCCACCTCCACCACCAACAAAATGAATCTAGTGGCAAAGAAAAAACAAACAGGAAAGGAAGGAAAGAGGAAAGAGGTAAGGAAGAAAAGAAGGGATGGGAAGGGGAAGAAACAAAAAAAAATTAAACAAATGTACACAATTTAGCCTTGGAAATTAAAATTTTACTAAAAGAATATATACAACAAAAAGATAAGAACACCACTGATTGGCTTTGTGTGTCTACAATGTAAGTTCTGAATTGACTAACATCTGTTGAAATGTACCAAATGGCAAAACTTTATGACTTTAATCAAAACTGGGACTTAAATGGCAGTATACTGGAAATCCCACCAAATTTAAATGTAATAGCATTTATAATTTTAGAGGAATGACTGCATATAAAATAGAGAATAAGTTGGTGAACTCCACTTTAATCATCCAACCATTAACTTTCCTAAATTTCCCATGGTTGTAACACTTGCTGCCCTAATTTTAGCACAGTTCTAAAGTGGACATGGATGGTATGACACAATGAATAATATACCATAATTAAAATAAGTCTTTGGCATTAAAATTGGCCTAAAAAATGGAACCCATGGATCCTATTCCCAAGTTGAATTTTGGCCTCTTCTTAAACCTGGCAAGAATTAATAGCATCCCATTGTGTACACCTACCACATCTTTATCCATTCATCTGTGGAATCTAGAAAAATGGTACAAATGAATCTATTGGCACGGCGGGAATAGAGATGCAGATATAGAGAATGGACAAGTGGAGGGGAAGGGAGGAGGGCTGAATTGGAAGGCTGAGACGGATATGTATATTTCACCACGTGTTAAAATAGATGGCCAGTGAGAACCTGCTGTGCTGGCAGGGAGCTCAGTGCTCTGTGAGGACCTGTGTGGGTGGGACGGGGAGTGGGTGGGAGGGAATCCCAAGAGGGAAGGGATATATGTGTACGTATGGCTGATTGGCTTGGTTGTGCTGTGGAAACTAACACAGCATTGTAAAGCAACTGTACTCCAATTTAAAATAAATAGCACCTTATGGTAGATTACAACAACCTTAGTGCTGTGGTTCAAGCCAATAAGACCCTCACACTCAAAACCTAATATGTGTGCCTGTGTGCTTAGTCATTCAGTCATGTCCAACTTTTGTGAACCCATGGACTGTAGCCTTCCAGACTCCTCTGTTAATGGGATTCTCCAGGCAAAAATACTGGAGTGGGTTGCCATTCCCTTCTCCATGGAATCTTCCCGACCCAGGGATCGAACACGGGTCCCCTGCACTGCAGATGGAGCCTTTACTGTCTGAGCCACAGGGAAATCCTCAATACCTAGTTTTGTTTTGTTTTTTTTTTCAATTATTGATTTAATCCAATCAACAACCTATTTAACTACTACAGATCTGACTATTCAGTTCAGTTCAGTTGCTCAATGGTTTCTGATTCTTTGCAACCCCGTGGGCAAAAATTATGGATTTGGCTATTATGTTCTATTTAATGCCTATTTCAGCAAACTCTAAGCCACATGCTGCCTTCACCTCCAAAGTAATATACGTTTATCAGACTACCCATGGGACCCCAGCAGTCTTGCTATCACACAGTCTTTGCTGCTAAGACAGGAATTGCATGCAGCCTTCTCCAGGAGCACAGGTATTGTATTAAACTAATGACATCTGAGGAGATTCACTTCACACATATGTTTAGGACATACAAATTCTCACAAAGGAGCTCACAAAAAGGGGATGTGCCATTGCCCTCTCCAGAGTGGTAGGCCCTGGAACTTCTGTTAAATTCCTGAAAATTCTTTGGCAAACTGAGGGCTACCCCATCCAAACTGAAAAAAAACAAAACAGCAATTGATCCTTCTCAGCACCCACAATGTTTATATAATCCAACATCTTTCAGGTCTTCAGGAGTTTGGGAAGCCACATATTACTTATCTACAGTTTTACTTAAGCCCATTTATGCAGTTGCTTACAAATCAGCACAACTTTATTGGAGAACCTTCAAACAAAAAGGTTTAGAATCTGTCCAAATTGAAATCTGCAGGTACTCCCTTTAGTGTCCTCAGAGATTCCTTCACTGTAGAGACTTTAGCAACCTCTGCTCATGGCTCCTGGAGTCTCTGGCCCATGTACAGAGGCCACAAGTTGTCTATGATCGTCTCATACAGGAAACTGCCCCCTTGGCCTTGTGCTGTATGCCATTAGAGTGATGACTGTCGACCACATGCTAAGCTATTCAGAAAAGAGTCTCTCACAGACCCTGAACATCTATGCCCCCACTCCAAGCTGGCCCTTGTTCCTCACATTATGGAATCAGCCAGCACTGTACCAGCTCTGCACGGTGACCATGGCTCATTTCTACAGCTGGAGCCAAACTCGACCCTCTAACATATCACCCTGCAGGAGGAAGAGCTTCACTTCTCAATCGCTTGTCAGATGTCATGGTGCTAGAGGAGGTCAGCATACTCCCAGCCCCCTTGGCAACCTGGAGAGTCTCTTGGGAGCAACTGAGTGAACATTAATGGGACTTTATACAGTTTATGTGCCATACTGTCACCATTATATGTGCTGAAGCTCAGGGGAATAGTGCTGCTTCCCATTCCTAATCTGGTATGTTCTTAATAAGTGATAGGGACCAGAGGATCAGCACAGTTGACGACACACCAGAAGTCACCTTAGGACCAGAGACCCAGGCCAGTAAATACCCATTTACTGTACATTTTTAAAACAAACTAATATGTGCCACAGGCTTCCCTGGTAGCTCAGAAGGATCTGCCTGCAATGCAGGAGACCAGGGTTTGATCCCTGGGTTGGGAAGTTCCCCTGGAGGAGTGCATGGCAACCCATTCCAGTATTCTTGCCTGGAGAATCCCCATGGACAGAAGAGCCTGGGGGATTACAGTCCATAGGGTTGCGCAGAGACAGACATGACTGAAGCAACTTAGCACACACACACATATGTGCTACATGAGAATTGCTCCTTTTGGGACTTCGTGGGTGGTGCAGTGGATAGGAATTCACTTGCCAATGCGGTAACACCCGTTTGATCCCTGGTCTGGGAAGATCCCACATAACCATGGAACAACTAAGTCTGTGTGCCACAACTTTTGAGCCCGTCCCCCACTCTGCCGGCAGCAGCGAAGATCTAGCACAACCAAAAATAATTTTTTTTTTTTTTTTAAAAGTAAAGGACTCTGAAAATCTCTTGCCTCATGGAGACCTAAACTTTAAATAAAGGTAAAGATGTCACTATCTGCACTAAGCCCCCAATTCAAGGCCTCAACAGAACACCCTTTATTGTCTTCAGAATTCCAATGATCATAGATCATTGGATGATTTTTTCACTTCTCAAAATAGATGATGTTGAGTTTTTGAAGAAGTCATTCAATGCACTTCACCCCTGGCAGCCAGTTTAGCTGAGAGATAAAATGCTCCCCCTCCGCCCCGCCCCCACCCAAAGAAAGCACATGGACCCCCTGCCATTGCCACAGGCGTGGATCAGCCTGCAGCCAGGTCCCCTGGGGGCAAGCACTCTCCAGACAATGCCACAGAGGTTCCTCAGTTTCCCTTATTGTCCATAAAAGGAAGACCTCTAAAATCCATGTTTTTGAAAATCACCTCACTATGTGGTGTTCTTCCTCCTCAAGTGGCTACTTCACATCCTAAAGAGGCACTTTTACTCCCTGGAAATCTCAGCTAATCACCAATATAAAAATTGATGGCAAAGCATCAAGTAGTTAATTATGGTCTAAGAACTAAAATTAAGGCCCAGTATTATGTACTGCTTTGACAGCTGGGATAACCAGGAGTGCCATTAATGGCAGAAACTCACCTTCCTCATTTTCCACTCAAAGACAAGATCCCTTAGGCACAGTGTTCTCCTTATCAGTAAGTTTCATTTCCTTGCCAGCCTCAGTGAATTCAAATAAGCCAATCACATGCTCCAGGAGGAACCAAGGAGAAAACTTTCCTTTTAATATATTTTTAAAAAGTCAACTTCTCATAGCCTCTGGAGTTCCTTCTATCCCTGAGTTTAAAAACACTGAGGTCCAGTGTTTTGTGGGGTGTCCTTCCCTCCCAAACTGTTAGAATATATAACTAACAGATTGCTGTCAATTTCATCTGTCTGTCCAGCTTCAGGTATCATGTGTTCTTCATTCTGTAACCCTAGGGTGGAAGTCTCTCCCTCATCAATATGGTGGATTCTTGTTGTTCAGTTGCTAAGTCATGTCGATTTGTGACCCCATAAACTACAGCATGGTCCATACTGCAGTCCACGCAGTTAGTGAAAGATAGTGTCCTTCACCATCTCCAGGAGCTTGCTCAAACTCCTGTCCATTGAGTTGGTGATGCCATCCAACCATCTCATCCTCTGTTAACCCCTTCCCTTCCTGCCCTCAATCTTTCCCAGTATGAGGATTCTTTTCCAGTGAGTCAGCTCTTCACATCAGGTGGCCAAAGGATTGAGGCTTCAGCTTCAGCATCTGTCCTTCCAAGGAATATTCAGGGTTGACTTCCTTAATAGGGTGGATAGCTGATGATTAAACTACCCTTTTTAGAACTTATTTATATTTCAGTATTTGACTAAATTAGGTGAAGTAAGTTGAGCTCCACTGGGTGAACTTATTAGGTGGGATGATGATGATTTTACAAAATCAGGCTATTCAGACCTATTCTTGGTGAAGCAGCAGTTTGTTGAATATGATTTCTCTGGGAGATGTTCTCATATTTGTGTGACTCTAGTTTTGCTTATTCACTGCCAACTAGCATGTTGTTAAGGCGAATAGAAATGCATATATTAAAGCAACATTCTAAATATAAATCCTAAAAGGACAGTCAGAACTGTCTTTAGTTTCTTAGTTCCAATTTCATGGTGTCTTATACATGAGAATCATACTTACAGATGAGCATGTGGCAGGGAGAGCACTGAAATTTTAAAATATAAAATGAAGTTCTATATGCTTTAACGTATTTGTGTATTTTTAATTATAGTTGCTCCTAGGATTTCAACTTAAAATAAGACACAGGGACTGGAAGCATATGTTGGCCCAGACTGAGGACTGTGAGTCAAGAGAAAGGGTCTAGGTGAGAAGAGTTAGGATAATGGTTAGGTTCTCCCATCAATTGGTCTATATTTGTCTCATCTTCAATAGGTAGGATGTGTACATGCGTGTTCAGTCACTCAGTTGTGTCCAACTCTTTGCTACCCCACGGACTCTAGCCCGCCAGGTTCCTCTGTCCATGGGATTTTCCAGGCAAGAATATTGGAGTGGTTTGCCATTCCCTTCTCTAGGGGATCTTACCAACCCAGGGATCGAACCAGTGTCTCTTGCAGCTTCTGAATTGGTAGGCATATTCTTTACCACTGAGCCACGTGGGAAGCCCAACTTTCTCAAAAATAGTTGCTAAAAACATTATTTGAATGCAGATGCAAAGGTAGGTTACAAAATAAGTTTTTTACACTTATTGTTTCTTTTATTTATTTTTATTTACATTTCTTCCTCTTCATTGGGTAATGGCAGGCGTGTGTGTCACAAAAAAATAAAAAAGGAAGAGCCAGAGGATTTGATTTAATCTGTATCCTTTTTAAATTGATCAAGCACATTTTTGGCAATACACTAGCCAAAGTTCCACGTGAAAAAAAAGAGTAGACTTTCAAAATATTCATAATTTATATATTACATATTTATAGAATGATTTCCAAATAAACATAATTACTGAAAAAGTTAACTGAAGAAGTATCATTTAAAAAGTAATAATAATCATCAATTACCACATGAAGAATAAAGTGGAATACAGTAGAGAGACTTTTATTTGACATAAGGGTAAAAGTCTAAATTCTCTGGGAATTTTAAAACATAAGACTGATCAGGTCCCATTTGGATAACAAGCTTAATAAAGCTTGAATGATAAAGTTATCAGACTCCTTTACAAGTAAGCTTATCTTCCCCACAAACCTTTTTCTTTCTTTTCTGTTGTCTTGTTAAAGGCAGAAAGATCCACTCAGGCAGACAAATAGTCTCAGTGATAACTTCTCCTTCTCCCTCATCAGTAGCTGACCATCTAATCTGAGAGGAGGTTCAATCTATCTGTCATTTGACATGTCTCTCAATTCTGTCCTTACACTTCCATTTTTACTAGCCCAGTCTGAAGTTAGCTGTGCTCATTTGTTGCCTAGCTGGAGCTATACAACATTGGGTCTCTCTTTTTATTCCCCCCCAGTTATGAATTGTCTTACTAAATCTAAATGTGATAATACTTAGTTACTTGCAGCATTTATTTTCACCTTTTAACTGTTGCTGCATCTAACATTGGAATAGATTCTTCTGCAAAGAGTGTTAAAAGAAATGTTACATCTTAAACTAAAACTCTGTGCTAAGGTCTAAACTTGAGATATACTTAATACATATACCTCGTTCACTCCACATAACTGATTTGCAGTTGAAAACTTGTTTCCCACCTCAGCAGCAGTATCTTGAACTGATAATCACACTGCAACAACTTTGTCATATAGATTTATGAGATGAGTTGTACCAGTATCACGTGATTCCACATGATTTGTTAATGGTATAACCTATTTTTCCCTTTTCTGGTTTTTATAATTACAAGTGTGTTATCCTAAGGTCGTTGAGACACCTTTGAACTCAGTCTGAGTAATGCTTGCAAACACTGACATGTGAATCCATACATCTTTGTCAAAGAAACAGTGGAAACCAAGGAAGCATTTACTCAGGCATTTCAGTGAAAGTGTTTGGTAATACTATATTTTAAATAATATGAAGTTATTTATTCCCTCTTTTACTTCTTACTGGGCATACTCTCGGAAAAGGGAATGGCACTCCACTCCAGTACTCTGGAAAATCCCATAAAAGGAGGAGCCTGGTAGGCTGCAGTCCATGGGGTCGCAAAGAGTCGGACACGACTGGACTGAGCAACTTCACTTTCACTTTTCACTTTCATGCATTGGAGAAGGAAATGGCAACCCACTCCAGTGTTCTTGCCTGGAGAATCCCAAGGACGGGGGAGCCAGGTGGGCTACTGTCTATGGGGTCACACAGAGTCGGACACAATTGAAGTGACTTAGCAGCAGCGGCAGGGCATACTCTATCACTTTATTTCATTCTTCATAATATTTTAACAAGAATTACTCAACAATCATTTATTTTCATTGCTTTTCTCCTTGTTTTAACTTACATAGGTGTATGACAACATGGACTTTAAAAATCAAAACTGCTTCTCAGTCTCTTAAAACTTACCATAGAATGAAAGAAAATTATTGTATTCTCTTTCTTTTTCTCTCTCTCAGTTCTCACTTTCTTTCTCTAATCCAACCTTACTCAGCATACTTTATTGTAACCATTGTGATGTTTCATTGTGGTCCATGTAGCCCGGTGATAAACAGCAATGGTTTTCACATATGCAAAAAAAAAAAAAAAAAAAATTGACCATTGGTTGCTCAAGGGTGGAAAAGCTCAATCCAGTTTATTGATGATCAAATATTATTACCTTCCAACCAGGCATTTCAATATTCTGAACACTAATTAAGAGAAGGGCACAAAATTCTGTCTCTTCATGTATTCATCCACACGTTTCTTTGGTGCTGATTAATACCTCTACCCATCAAACACACACACACACACACACACACACGGATATCAATTTTGAGAGAAATAATTGCCAGAAAACTTTGAAAATGGCCATTCAATCCACTGTTAATTAGGAAACATAACTGAGAGTGACAGAAGTCTCACACTTTCAGAATAAAATTCAAAATTTCAGGTTTATGCAATTCACCCTGTCAACAGTTGTATTCCTCGCTTTGTCATGATTAAGAGGAGTCATTCACACTGATTAGGGGATGGGAGAGAATGGGAATTGTGCTCCAGACAACCTGATGGCAGTGTTAATTAAATGTACCTTACTCCTAACTGGATTCCTTGAGGAGTTGCCCAATGATTATCAACTGCTCTCAAAAGTGCATAAATTAAGAGGAAATAAGACAAATGTATCTTAATCTACACAATATTCTCAATAGAAATTTTTACATGGACTAATAAATTTTCTTTAAACTATAAATGCTCCCTTAGAAACATTAACTTAGTCAAAGATGAATAAGAATTGCCTTATTTTAGCTGATAAATTTGAATCCTATTTTTTACAAGAACATAAACCTTCCAATTGATTAAAGAGAAAGAGAGAAAAAAAAGTTTAAACTTTTTGCAGAGCCGAACGACAGCTCTGGAGAATACAGTCTGCCTAGCTAAGAAAGGACAACTTCAAGAAGTCTACAATTAGAATGATTACAAAGAAATCCAATTTCCACTGAGCAGATAGTGAGTACTGCCTACATTCACTTTTATAACATAAGTCATATGCAAAAAAAAATGTGATTCTGTCAGATAGGCAGTTAATTCCAACTCATTTATTTGCATGGAAATATAAAGATATTCAGAAAGCGCATTGGGGTTAGGTTAAAAAATCAGGTATATATGGCCTAGTGCTGAGGCAGGAGATAAGACGACTCCCCAGCCCCCCAGAGAAAAGTGATTGGAGATTCATTTCCTGTGGATCAAAACTGCTAGAGGAGAATAACAGGACAATTGAGGGAAGAGGTTGGTCCTACTCAGAACATACATTTCTCATTCTTGAAGTCAGGAGACCTCCCTGACCACACATGCACAGAAAGGCTTCTTTGAGGCCAAAGGGGAGTGATGCCAAGGGATGATCTACCCACAGGCTTTTACAGTAAAATCCATCTTGGCTAAGAGATATGCACATCTCTTGGGATGATCCTAAGATATACCAAATATGGACTACGAACAAGGCAAATCAAAATGATTGGCCAAAGGAAACCTGGAAGAAATGCCCCACAGAAACAATTCAAACTGTCAGGAGGGTATGACTCAGAGATTCTCCCTCTGAGTCTCCCCCATGTCTATCCACATTTACTGTACTCTTTTCCTCTTAATAAATACTTAACTTTCTTCACTACTTTCCATCTTTATGGAAATTCTTTTCTGCAAAGCCCAAGAGCCAGGGCCCTTGTTGCTGACCGCTGGTCTAGTGGTTAGGATTTGGTGTTGTTACCACTGTGACCTGGCCTCAATCTCCAGCTGGAAACCCAGGCCCTGCTCTAAGCCACTGCAGGCTTAGGCCACCCAAGATCAGGGCAATCATACATATACACTTTTCATTAGTGTAGACAGACAGCAACTTGAGATTGTCAAAATGGGGTTGAGAGAGATGACTCAAAGTCAATGGTGATTTTTTATTTCCTGGACACCATATCACCGAGAAATAAAGAGGCATCCAGGGACTGAGCTGATGAGTGGGTACCAAACTTAGGTATATTCTCATCTTGAAGTTTGGAAATTAGTATTGCTTAAATACAACTCTGGAGCAGTCTGGAATTTTAAGAGAGGAATTATTTCCATTCTCATACTGTACTCCATGCTTTAGGTAACCAAGAATAAAGTGATAGAAAAAATATTAATAATAAAATATGCCACTTATAGTGTGTTAGCACACATCAATTCACCCAATTCTCTTCTACAGCTTAGTTAGTGTACTTCCCCATATTTTAAAAGGTAAAGATTCAGATGTGAAGTAATTTTTCAAAAAGATCTTGCCTGTCTTTTCACAGCCATTCAGTTCAGTTCAATTCAGTTCAGTCTCTCAGTTGTGTCCGACTCTTTGTGACCCCATGAATCGCAGCACGCCAAGCCTCCCTGTCCATCACTGACTCCCAGAGTTTACTCAAACTCATGTCCATCGAGTCAGTGATGCCATCCAGCCATCTCATCCTCTGTCGACCCCTTCTCCTCCTGCCCCAAATCCCTCCCAACATTAGGGTCTTTTCCAATGAGTCAACTCTTCACATGAGGTGGCCAAAGTATTGGAGTTTCAGCTTCAGCATCAGTCCTTCCAATGAACACCCAGGACTGATCTCCTTAAGGATGGACTGGTTGGATCTCCTTGCAGTCCAAGGGACTCTCAAGAGTCTTCTCCAACAAGAGTTTTCAAAAGCATCAATTCTTCAGTGCTCAGCTTTCTTTATAGTCAAACTCTCACATCCATACATGACTACTGGAAAAACCATAGCCTTGACTAGATGGACCTTTGTTAGCAAAGTAATGTCTCTGCTTTTTAATATGCTATCTAGGTTGGTCATAACTTTCCTTCCAAGGAGTAAGCGTCTTTTAATTTCATGGCTGCAGTCACCATCTGCAGTGATTTTGGAGCCCAAAAAAAATAAAGTCTGACACTGTTGCCACTGTTTCCCCATTTATTTGCCGTGAAGTGATGGGACCAGAGGCCATGATCTTAGTTTTCTGAATGTTAAGCTTTAAGCCAACTTTTCCACTCTCCTCTTTCACTTTCATCAAGAGGCTTTTTAGTTCCTCTTCACTTTCTGCCATAAGGGTGGGGTCATCTGCATATCTGAGGTTATTGATATTTCTCCTGGCAATCTTGATTCCAGCTTGTGCTTATTCTAGCCCAGCATTTCTCATGATATACTCTGCATATAAGTTAAATAAGTAGGGTGACAATATACAGCATTGACATACTCCTTTTCCTATTTGGAACCAGTCTGTTGTTCCATGTCCACTTCTAACTGTTGCTTCCTGACCTGCATATAGGTTTCTCAAGAGGCAGGTCAGGTGGTCTGGTATTCCCATCTCTTGAAGAATTTTCCACAATTTATTGTGATCCACACAGTCAAAGGCTTTAGCATAATCAATAAAGCAGAGATAGATGTTTTTCTGGAACTCTCTTGCTTTTTCAATGATCCATTAAATAACTTTAACTTTGAAATATAGATCATATGGTGCAGTGCTTTTCTAACATTTAGGGCAATGTTCACAGTAAGAAATACATTTCACATTGTGACCTAGTTCACACATGTATCTGAAAAAAATATTTCACAAAGAACTATTGGCTTTTATCACAAATGATGAGTTTTGATATTTTTCTATGCTACCTTTTTCATTTCTGTCCTTTATTATGTCCATCTTTGCATGAAATGTTCCCTTGGTATCTCTAATTTTTTTTGAAGAGTTCTCTAGTATACCAAGAGATACCAAGGGAACATTTCATGCAAACATGGGCACAATAAAGGACAGAAATGGTATGGACCTAGCAGAAGCAGAAGATATTAAGAAGAGGTGGCAAGAATACACAGAAGAACTATACAAAAATGATCTTCATGACCCAGATAACCATGATGGTGTGATCACTCACCTAGAGCCAGGCATCCTGGAGTGCAAAGTCAAGTGGGCCTTAGGAAGCATCACAACAAATAAAGCTAGTGGAGGTGATGGAAAGTCAGTTGAGCTATTTCAAATCCTAAAAGACGATGCTATGAAAGTGCTGCACTCAATATGCCAGCATATTTGGAAAACTCAACAGTGGCCACAGGGCTCGAAAAAGTCAGTTTTCATTCCAATCTCAAAGAAAGGTAACGCCAAAGAATATTCAAACTACTGGATAATTGCACTCATCTCACACGTTAGCAAAATAATGCTCAAAATTCTCCACGTGAGGCTTCAATAGTATGTGAACCGAGAACTTTCAGATGTTGAAGTTGGATTTAGAAAAGGCAGAGAAACCAGAGATCAAATTGCCAATATCCGTTGGATCATAGAAAAAGCAAGAGGTTCCAGAAAGACATCTTCTGTTTTATTGACTATTCCAAAGCCTTTGACTGTGTGGATCACGACAAACTGTGGAAAATTCTTCAAGAGATGGGAATACCAGACCACCTTACTGTAAAGTGAGTGCAGAGAAAAAGAGAGTGACCTGAGCAGTCAGGCAAGAAAAGGGAAATTTATTAGAGGGAAAAGAGAGGGTGGCTGGCTCTTAAGGAGAACCAGCATCCTCCCTTTCTGATGGAATCCTTCTTATATCCCACCGATGAAAAATTCTCTGAAGGGATGTTCTCCACATAGCTGAAGGTCTGGAATCTGGTGGTCTCACAGCTTGGAGAAGTTTTTGATAATCTGAGTGAGTTAGAAGTAGCTCATGGATAGTTCAGTTGGTGAAGGCTTGTAAGCAATCCTGAAGAAATTTTGAAAAAAAGACACGTTAAACATGGGCAGAAAGTTAGAATTAGGGTAAATAGAAGGAGAAGGACTAGAAAAGGTAGGACCCAGGGCATCCAATTCCAATTGCTTTACCACTTTTCCCATGAATTGCTGAGGTGTTGGCGTATTCTCCAGGCCGTTTGTCAGATTTCTTGCTGCTTCCTTTACAATGCCTGATTTATTGGTGTAGAACCAGCGGGCTTCTTCCAAAAATAGGCATAGGCCTCCTTTCTCTGCGGTGAGGAGGTCTAATCGTCTTCTGTTTTGGAGGACCATGGCTGCCCGGGAATCTAGCTAGTTTTGGATAGTGATAAGGCTGTTAGCTATTTCTCCTAGGCTGTCAGTGAGGTCTTTAGGAAGGCTTTGATAGTAACTTAAAGAGGTTGTGAGTCCTGCGGTCCCTGTCCCAATCCCAGCAGCTATTCCTAAACTGATTAATAGAGGATCGAATTGAATTGCCTGCCTGGGTCGGTTGTGAGTTAGTGGGATAGGAAGGGTCTGATTGTTAGGAGCAATAGAAATATCTGGGGCCAGATATAGCAGGGTGCATATTCCTTTCCAGTTAGTGGGAAGACATAAATAAGTAGTGGTTCCACATAAGAAAAATATTCCAGGAGTAAGAAGACAACAGCTGAAATTGATAGCAAATAGGAGTCTTTCTGGGAACTTGTTAGTAGTCTCTGAAGCTGACAGTGAACTCACTAGTGTAGCCCCCACAAGAGGAGTATTTATACCATACACAGAAGGGAGTCTCCTAAGAGAATGTCCTGCAGTTCCTGAGACATGATAGATTGGCTGAACGGAAGGAGAGATGTGAAGTGTGATTACAGAGGTGTGACGGTATAGTTCCTAATTGGGGGTAAGAATTGTACACAGAAAAAAAAAAAAAAGAATTGTACATAGAGTTTTGTCTGGAAAAAACAGAAAGGAGCCTGTTGTAGACGCACATGAGAAGTGGTGGGTGTTAAGGAGCAGTAACCAGGCTAGATCAGAGGGTGGGCTTGAGATAGTAATAGAGGCTTTGAATTTTGAGAGAAGGTCTCTCCCAAGAATAGGAGTGGGGCATTTGGGGAGTATGAGAAAAGGATGGGAAAATGGGGTATCTTAAAGTGTACAGGGTAGAGGCTCAGTTATTCATGGCATAGATATTAAACCCCCAAACAGAGACTTGAGAGACCTTAGTTTTTTCGGAGTAGGCAGGCATAGCAAAGTGAGTGGCCGCCGTGTCAGTGAGAAAGGAGACTGGCTTACCTGCCCCTGTGAGAGTCACCCTGGGCTCCTCAGAGGTGATGAGAGTCGGGGCCTCGGGCCCTGGGCACCGTCGGTCTTCAGCGGCGAGTCCGAGGAGGCTGGGCAGAGCTGGGTCAGAGGACTCCTGCTCATGGAGTCCCTGGATCTGGATCCCTGGAGGGGGGATTTGGGCAGCCGACCTTCCAAGGTCCCCACATGCCACAGCTGGGACATGGACCCAGAGGGGGCCTTGGCTTTAGGCATAAGCGGGCCCAGTGGCTTTCTTTGCCGCATTTGAAGCAGGGCCCAGGTGGCTTCCTTTCTTTGTTGGTTGATGGAGGCTTGGAGCCACTTAGGACAGTGGTGAAAAGGTGGTATTTGGCCTGATCTCGTTGGGTCTTCTCTAGCTTTGCCTGTTCCTCTTGGTTATTGAAAATCTTAAAGGATGAATTTAAAAGGTCTCATTGAGGGGTTTGAGGGCCTTCTTCTGCCTTTTTTAGTTTCTTTTGGATATCTGGGGATGACTGGGAGATAAAATGGATATCAAGGACAATGGTGCCCTCTGCTGAAGTGGGGCCTAATTTTGTATATTTTTGTAATGCTTCCATTAACCTGGCTAGAAATTGTGCCAGGTTTTCGTATAAGTCTTTGAGTTATTTCCCAGAGCTTATCAAAGTTGATGCTTTATGGGCTTTATGCCTTGCTTTTGAAGGCCCACAATGAGGCAAGCAATCACATGCTCATCCAGGTCTCCCTGCCTGATAATCCCAGTTGGTATCTTCTCGGGGGACAGCCGTAGCCCCTACGGGCTTAGTGTGTATCTCATCAGCATGTGCCTGAGAGGCTCACCAAACTCATTCCTTCTCTTCTGGGACAAGAGTGGAGGAAAGTATGATGTAAATATCATGCCAGGTTAAGTCCTAAGACTGGGTAAGATACCTGAATTCTTTTAGATAATTATCCGGGTCTGAGGAGAAGGAGCCGAGATGCTTTTCAATCTGAGACAGATAGGTGAGGGAGAACGGGACATGAACCCAAACAATGCCTTTTGCTCCAGCTGCTTCCTGTGAAGGGAGAACTGGGGCAGAGGAAGGAGCGAGATCCTGCGGTGAAGCTTCCTGATTTAAAGTTGTTCAGACCGGTCTGGGGAGGAGATCTAGGAAGGTTGGGGTAAAACCTTGGGACCCTCAGGGTAGAGGGTGGGGCTGAGCTCTAAGAGCTTATCTCAGGCACAGGCTGGGGAGGAGGGTGGGGAGCTGCAGGTGGAGGAGGCCTCCTTAAGAAGGAGGGAGGGAGGAGGGGACGTAAAGTGGAGGTTGTGGAACTGGAGGATTCCGAAAAGTGAATCTGGAGCTGCTGCAAGGGGATTGGGAGCTATAGGGTGTGGGCTGTGGTCAGAAGGGTCCAAGGAAGAAGAAAAGTCTAAACAGGGATCCGGAGACATTTTATTAAGAGGACGGGGCCCAGAGTGGGCTAAGAGTATTTGAGAAGTAGAGCAAGATTCACAGAGAGAGCGGAGAGTGAAGAAAACCTGAACATAGGGATTTCTAACCACTTTCCCTTGAGGCAGCGGCTGAAGTTATCAAGGTTTCATAGAACATTATAATGGAGAGTTCTGTTTTCTGGCCACTGGGAGCTGTTATCAAGTCTCTATTTCGGCCAGACAGTGTTAGCATAGTAAATAAGTCTTTTTGGTCTTATCTCCCCTTGGAAGCCCAAGGCTTTTAGGTTTCGGAGAAGGCATCTTAGAGGAGTAGATTTTGAGGGCTGGAGTTAAGAATTTCCCATTGTGGCCAAATAGGGAGGTTAGACAAGGGTGACAGAAAGTGAGGAGAAAAGTCCTAGAGAAAAGGCATCCCCGTTCTCAGGACTTTTTCAAAGAGTAATAATAGTCTGCTTAGAAATGGGTGCCCCCTATTCCAAAGTCAGATGGGGCACAAGGCCAAGGGCCTGAGGGCCGGGGGGTCCTCCCACCTAGCGCTAGGACTTGGAAAAGAGATGAGAGAGGGAGGATCCGAGGGAATGGGATTTCACTCACCCTTGCAACCAGTGGATGAAATGTGGGCCGGTGTGTGGATGTCAGTCCAGGAAGGCAAGTGGCGAGTCACGTCTCAGAGTTCGCCTGTTTCTCAGCAAGGTCCAAGTGAGGGGACCACTGCAGGTGGGCTTGTGAGAGGAGCCCACCCAGTTGCGGTGGATCTTCCCTCCCGGGTTTCAGCACCAGAATGTAAGGCCAGTGCAGAGAAAAAGAGAGCCAGCTGGGCAGTTAGGCAAGCAAAGGGAAATGCATTAGAGGGAAAAGACAGGGTGACTGGCTCTTAAGGAGAGTAAGCGTCCTTCCTTTCTGATGGAGTCCTTCTTATACCCCACCAATGAAAAATTCTCTGAAGGGATGGTCACGTATCCAGAGGTCTGGAATCTGGTGGTCTCGCACCTATGAGAAGATAGGCAGCAGTGAGATAACAGGATGCCATTTGGACAATTTGGTCAGTCTCACGATCACTGTGATTTTAATCTTTGTTTGTGAGGTCAATGTAACGAGCCATCTTATCAATGAGACCCCACGTGGGCCCTATCACTTACCTGCCTCTTGAGAAATCGGTATGCAGGTCAAGAAGCAACAGTTAGAACTGGATATGGAACAATGGACTGGTTCCAAATAGGGAAAGGAGTATGTCAAGGCTGTATATTGTCACCCTGCTTATTTAATTTATATGCAAAGTACATCATGTGAAATGCCAGGCTGGATGAAAGCACAAGCTGGAATCAAGTTTGCTGGGAGAAATATTAGTAACCTCAGATATGCAGATGATACCACCCATATGCAGAAAGTGAAGAAGAATTAAAGAGCCTCTTGATGAAAGTGAAAGAGGAGAGTGAAAAAGCTAGCTTAAAATTCAACATTCAAAAAACTAAAACCATGGTATCCGGTCCCATCACTTCATGGAGAATAGATGGGTATAACAATGGAATCAGTGTCAGACTTTATTTTTGGGGGCTCCAAAATCACTGCAGATGGTGACTGCAGCCATGAAATTAAAAGATGCTTGCTCCTTGGAAGAAAAGCTATGACTAACCTAGACAGCATATTAAAAAGCAGAGACATTACTTTGTCAACAAAGGTCTATCTAGTCAAAGCTATGGTTTTTCCAGTAGTTATGTATGGATGTGAGAGTTGGACTATAAAGAAAGCTGAGTGCCAAAAAATTGATGCTTTTGAACTGTGGTGTTGGAGAAGACTCTTGAGTCTTGAGTCCCTCGGACTGCAAGGAGATCAAACCAGTCCATCCTAAAGGAAGTCAGTCCTGAATATTCATTGCAAGGATTGATGCTGAAGCTGAAGCTCCAATACTTTGGCCACCTGATGCAAAGAACTGACTCATTGGAAAAGACCCTGATGCTGGGAAAGACCGAAGGTGAGAGGAGAAGGGGCCAACAGAGGATGAGATTGGTTGGATGGCATCACCGACTCAATGGACATGAGTTTGAATAAACTCCGGGAGTTGGTGATGGACAGGGAGGCCTGGTGTGCTGCAATCCATGGGGTCACAAAGAGTTGGACACGACTGAGCAACTGAACTGAACTGATGTTTTTTGTGTCCTAAATACTTATTTTTGATCTTATGCTACTGCCTTAATATATTGAATTGCTCTCACAACTCAATGTTGGGTTTTGACCACAAATGTGATCACTGAATTATTTGATCATTTTATTATTTAATAGTCTCCTCTTATTTCTTTGGTTCCCAAAGCAAATTATTAATAGAATTTTCTTGAAGACAGATTTTACCATGTTACATCCCCTCATTGTCAAACCATAATATATGTTGAGAATCTAATAAAATTTAACTTTACCTCTGAAAATTCATAATCTGGATTAAATAGAAGAGTCCATGATATGATTCACAGAGCAGATAATAGTAAGGGATAGGAGATACAGGTGCACAGGGGAACCAAAGCTACTTGTAGTTATAGCTGTTAACATTTAACTGAGAACCATCATTCCTGTATATTTTATGTACTTCTTTTCCATTATCAGATTGGCTTAATTACATGTTCAAATACCTAGTCTTCTCTTTTGTTTCGTAACACGAACCTCTGTCCAGATGTGTGTAGTTTGAACTCAAGAAAATAAGTTATGCAAACCACACATGGGATTAAGAAGCACACATTTTTTCTATTACCTTTTAGCTATTAAAGAACATAAATTTCTATGATTCATTCAGATTCTTTTTACATTATAGAAAATTCTATACCTTAATTCATGTTTTCAACTTGGGCAATGATACCCATGTGATTTTTTTTTAATGTTTCCATTGACTTTAAATATGAAAGAGCTTGCTTCTAAAATTTCAGATAAAATTTTTTTCTTTTATTGCTTGAAGGCACTCATATCCTACATATAACTTTGTTTTAATCCTTGTGGACTTTTGTATTACTACAACTTAAAAAATTAAAAAGAAAATATAACATTAGGTGGAAAAATACATGTATAAAATATTCATTATGGCTATCATGAGACTCATATGGAACTAAATGCCTACTTTCAAAACTATAAATATAGTGAAATCCTTTAAACCTAGCATATGTTGCTTCAAATGAGACTCGGTTTTGAACAGATGTCCCCTTAGACCTGTTATATTAAGACTAAAATTACTAAATCAGCATTAGTTGTTTTTAAACTTAGGGCCACATTTGCCACTGATTTTTACTCAAAGCTCCCACAGGCGTAAGTGGAAGACCCATGCATGGAGAAATGGCATAATATGTATCCTAGTTTTATTTATTTCATATGTATACAGCAGTATAAAATAATATATTACATTTACACTCATTTTACTTATGTATTATTATAGCATTCACAGTAACAAACACTATAGTTAAGATTTAAACTCATCTTTTGTTATAATACCCTGTTTTCACTCACAGATAACTGTCTCAAAAATGTGTTTAGAGCTGAAATTCCCTGCTTACTTTCAGCTCAAGCATGTATGAATGTATTGGAAGTCTGAGTTCTGTCACTCAGAAATTTTTGAGTCTCATGTGAAAATTTATTTTTTTTGCATTATTAATGCATTATTTTCATGCAACTCAAAAACATCTCGAGTGTAAAACTTCAAACTAAGCATGTGACAAGTTTTCAAGAAATAAAAGCCGTTTTTCTAATTTTACAAATACTTAAAAATAGCAGTGGTTAGAAATACATGCATGCACACTAAAGGTATTAGAATTTTAGTCATATTATTGCCTGCAATACTCTGGCGGCACCCAGCAACCCACAGACTTCCCTGGTAGCTCAGTGGTAAAGAACCTGCCTGAAAATGCAGGAGACTTAGGTTCAATCCCTGGGTCAGGAAGATCCCCTGGAGAAGGAAATGGCAACCCACCCCAGTATTCTTGCCTGGGAAATCCCACAGACCGAGGAGCCTAGCAGGCTACAGTCCCTGGGGTCGCAAAGAGTTGGACACAACTTAGCGACTAAACAACAAACAACAACCACCACCCATTCTCATAGAACGCTATAATCTAAAACCTATGCCAAGTTTTAGAAGAAAAAAAAAAACCTAACAGTAGTTTCACAAATTACTGTCTTAGGGTCTTGTTGTTTTGTTTGAGGGATATTCCTTGAAATGCTAACAATATATAAAGTAATTTTACTACTCCATGGCATAAAAAATACGGAATTTTGTAATTTTCTGTTTTTCCTTGTTAAAAAGGAACATAAAAAGGATGTTAAGTGCAAAGCCTTTACCACTACAAAATTTGAGCTGAAAAAGATAACCTAAGAAATTGCAATATGAAAAATATAAGATTTTCAGAAAAATTATCAAGTATATCAATGTTTTCAGTATTTTTGAATTCCTTGGATATTAAACACACGCAGAAATATAAAGGGGAGAAAAAAAAACCACATGCAATGACAAATAACTATCAGTCAGTGACATGAATTATTTTCTTTACCTTGCTGAACACTTGCAACATTCTGACTGAATAATTATATTAAAGATGAACTTTACTCCAGTAAATAACTTCTGGAAGTTAAATGGTACAATTAATGCACAGCTATTGAAGTTTATGTCACAAACTGTGAGGATTTTCTTTCTTCCTCTTACTGGTGATGCAGGACGGTTTCTACATTACAAAAGATCTGACAGCAAATTATAACACTATTAAGAAATGAAACAGGAGAAAAAATAATTAAAATATTTAAATCTACTGTAGCACTTAATTTGCAATGTTTGATAAAGGCATTGCATTTAATATCTTCATAAAATAAATATACATATTTCCTTAGTATTTACTAAGATAGATGATATGCTTGTAATGATATAAACGCCTTATATCTGTAAGGTAATTGTGATGCAATATTTAAATATCTGATTTAAAATGATTTCACAAAATTAAGTTCACAAGTTAAAAATTGGAATTTTACATATGGATGAAATATTTCTAAAAATTGTCATTTGACATACCTTTGAAACATCAAGACACTGTTTCCACAGGAAAATATTAACTTTTTACTACTCTAAAACTAACCATGTTAACAAGGAGTAAATGTCATGATTATTCTTTTCTGAAATAATTCATTGATGGAATATTGTCTAATGATTTGGATATTGTTTTGCATTGATATGTATAAAATTATGGAAGGTTGGATATAAGGATAACTAGATTAAGTAGAAAACTTATTCTAAATTTTCTTTTCATACAAACCTAGTAAATGTTCATTTGGAAAACTTCATTATTGATTGGTTGAATCTTTCCATCTTAAAATCCCCCTCACTGGTAGCTAACATTTTGGCCAATTTAATAAGGTCATATGCTTACTGTGTTGTAACTTCTGATTTATGCTGGTTGCAATAAATAGATTAATAACTAATTACTTAATATTTCATGTTTAAATCATTCTAGTTGTATCACAGATTAGGCAAAAAAATTGTTATTTTTGAAGATCATAAAATTTAAGGACTAAAATGCAAATTAGTATGTGTTTGCTACAATATATTACAAAAATAGGCAAATATATGATATGAGAAGTTGATTCAAGGGGGATTATATTCAATGATATGAAAGACTAAACAATTAAATAAATTTTTGGTCAGATGAATTAGTATAACTCTTAGAGTATAACTTATTTTCAATGCATGTAATAAGTCTGATGGACGTGGGTTTCCCCCCATATTTATAAAATTGTGAATGAAATGTTTTAATTAAAGCAGAGTGATTCAACAAGAAAATAATTTTCTTGTTTAAAAAGCAGTTACAATGAACAGACATTTTTTCCAGTTAAATTATTTAAAAACATATAGTTTCTTACTAAAACAGTCTATCATCTAAAATATTAATGTAGTAATGCAAAAGTTGTGAGAAAATTTTACTGCTGCCTCTAGTGAATGTGTGTGCTCTTTGTGTCATATGTGATGGATTAGCTTCAAATATTTTTAAAAGGTCCCCAAAAGCTACAGATTATTTTGTTACATAAATTGGTTGGGATTGTGACATACTAATATCTATTTTGATAGGACAAATAAGTGATACCAAGATATCACTCAAATAAACACAGCAATGACCTAGGAATATATATGCATATTTATATGCATTTTAATTGTTAAATCTAGGAAAATATTCCCATTCAAATGACATAAAATTAGGTGGAAGACATTTGTTATGTATCAAGTTTAGTCTGTTCTTTAATAACAGTCTGGCTCAAACTATCGTTGAACATGCGATCAGTTAAAATTAAGGAAAATATTTCAAAATCAGTCTGCAATTTGGGTTGGGAAAGTACTTAGATATAATGTTGAAGGAGTTTTTTAGAGAGGAACTGTGACAAAGCTGGTTTTTGCTTAGAAGATTATCTCACATCTTCTGATTTTCCCTTTCTTATTTGTACTTTAACAAGCAATAAACAGCAGCATAATAAAAGGAATATTTGTAAAAGAGGAAAATGCAGATTACTAAATTTAATAATCAACTTGTTGACATAAACATAAAAGGAGAACTTCACTTTTCAAGGCTGACTCATGAAGAATTTTCTCTTTAATAAAATGATGACTACATTTAAACTATAATTCTCACACGTAAGACAATACTGAAACAGTAATGTACCATGTTTCTATCTCCAAATTTATTTGTTTTAAATTTAGAGATCCTTTATATCTTATAGTTATTCTTTACCAGTTTAGGTATTTATGTATCTCTATATATTCATATAGAGTTATAGATTTTATATGTGTAGCATGTGTTATTAGAAGTCATGAAACTATGCAAAACTATGTAAAATAAAATTCTGTGTGAGTTGTATGATTGAGGACTTCATTTAAAATAGTAATTTTCAGCTATATATTTTACACCACAAAATGTACAGACACCAGTGCTTTTTTTTTTTTGCTAACAACAAATACAGGTAAAGGTATAGATTCTTTATAAAAGCTTTAAATGATTCTAAATTCAAAGCCATAGAAGTAGAATTGAGATTATGTAGATTGTTAGATATTTTGAGAATACATGTTCAGTGTTCTTTTGATAACATCGACAGCTATATCTTTGGCATTGAAAATTCAGTACGAGTTCTTGACAAAATTTGTAGCTTGGAGCTTCATTTTTTTAAACAAGGAAAAACAGGGTTGAAAAAGATATGAAAACTGGGAGGAAACTATAAATGATTTTCTTTTCCTTCGTATGTTTATCTTTGGGACCCTGAATTACCTTTTATTTTATTATATGATGTGGATTGTATGAATCCATTTAAAAACCAACTGAGTTGTACCACATTTTAGGAAAATTATATAATATAATATATATATTTTATATTTATTTAGAAGCTTTGAAATAGTACAGTAAACACTTTGCAACACGGTGTATAAACTACAGAATGTCTTTGATATTTTGTGGGTCTTCAGAATACATTTTTTATAACCCACAGGTGAGAAGAACATAATCACAATCTCTTGTAAAGTTGGAATAGCTTGGGGAACACTTGATCACACAAAAATAATATAAAACAGTCAAGTTTAAAACAGTGATATTGCATTTATAATGCACAAATTTCCTTTATCTTTATGACTGGCTTCTCGTGGTGAATATAAACATCTAAAGGGCTCAGTGACATTTGGAGAGAGAAAGATATATAGTGCTGTAAACAGGCACACACTGATCGGAGAGGCAAAATCAGTTGCCTAAAGTTTCTATAGTTCTGCACATTTCAACTCATTTCTCAGGCCTGCTGAGAGCAATTAGGTCCTATAATTGGCCATGATACTCTGTCGGCAACCTAATACTCAGTTATACACAACTAACTGGATGGCCAAGATAAATGAAGTTGAAAAGTTGATGCTTTTGTTGGTCGACTTTGTGCAAATCATGCTGCTTCAGGTAAGTCCTGTAGAATTGACTAGCATATCCTTTTCCGTGCTGTGAAAAAGAAAAGAAAAATACTCTAAGAAAAACAGCCTGACTTTTGGTGGTTAGAATTGCACAGTATTGTAAAAGAAACAAATACGGTAAGAAACAAGTTGTATCCCTGTAAAAGACCCCTGTGATGGCAAAATATTTCTGTGTCCGTTTGGCTTCTAATAGTCATAGTCATTCTGCTGTTTGACTTTCTGAAAATGACAATTTTGACATTTATACAAACTGGTTTTGCAAGGGAAATGTGAGCTTTAAATACCAACCCCCAATTATGTTATTAACTTTTTAAGGTTATGTACAAAACAATTCCCACTTCACTATCTATGTCCAGTCAGAATAGAGGAAAAATTTGTAGTCCTTACATTTCCAGAATAAGTCTTCAGGATATCGATGAATAACTAGATATATATTTAACTTAATAAGCTCTATATTTCATATACTAAATCTACAAATAATAAGAGAAAACTATACCAGGAAGTGTATATGTAGTTAAAAATTAAAGGATGATTCACATTTTTAAGGTTTGTTTTGTTTAATTTTTTAGAATTATGTAAAGATCAAATCTTTTTATGGGCTATAATTTTTTAAGGTAAATTTATACCCTCAAAGGAATCAGTTTTCTCCTGAAGTGGGAAAAAGTGAAGGGGAGAAAAAGATATTATTGAATGTACTATTGAGTTTTGAAGCAGAATATCCAGATTCAATCATGTAGATTTATGATTTTAAGTTTTTATTTATAAAAAATAAAAGCTATTTCTTCCCAGTTATTCATTATCTTTGTAATATTTGACCTCGATCACAATGAGAAGAGAAACTATGTCTTTTAGCTCAGTATCTGGCACGTAAGATATATAATAAAAATGTGCTAAAAATCAAGATAGTTCAATCATGATTAAAAAACACATTTACGTGTTTCTCGTGAGAAATTAAGAGCTATGCTAAATAGCATAACTGAATTGTTTCAATCTGGTGAATAGTTATATTTTTACTGTTTCTTACAAGCGTAAGAACACGCTGAGGAGTTCAATTCCTCTTGTACAGTATTTCTACTCATTTCAAGTAGATTTTCAAGTTATATGTTATACTTAATTTATTTTTGCTATCTCATTTATTTCTCCTCAAAAACTCAGTTCCTGACCAGATCATCAAGCATTTCTTCATTTGTTGACCTTTTAGAAAAGACACATCAAATAAAATTGTAAAAATCAAGTACCACTACTGACAAAAAGGAAAGTGAAAACAAATATATACTTATTCTGTGTAGTAACTGGTATTGAAAATAATCAAATGTATTTTATAATATATAACATCATGAATTATAAAATGAGTTAGCTGTAACAGGGGACCACATGGTAGGTATTATAACTTACCTGGTCATAATGCTACACATAGTACTAAAGCAAATAGAAACTTGGCTCTTTTCAAAAAATCAAATCCTACTTTTCCATATGCCCTTGCGTTCAAATTCTCTGCTTCATGATAAAATTAATAAATATGAATGAATGCTTTATTTTGTATATATCAATCAAGATTTAAAATTCTCCAGGAAATTAAAATATTGAGCCATCACAGAAACTTGGGTTTATAAAATGAATTAGAACATATAGTTGTTGTGATCAAATAACTTATTGCCTAAACTGAACAACTGTGTGGCTGAAAGGTAGCACTATTAATAAGTACACAAGACATACTCTTGCACTTTTCCGACAACCCAGAATATACCATCATCTTACAAATAATATAATTTTTTTTTCCAAATAAGTTGGAGATATTACTAACAGGTTGAAGTTTTTTCTTAAACAGTATAAATAAGAAACTATTGATTTATACGAACCATCATTCTACTAAGTTCAAAACCAAAAGAAACTCAGGAATAACCTATTTCAACCTATAAACCAACACTTTATGTGAAAAAAAATGAATTATACTGAAAATCTGCATCTTAGTATAAATACAGAAATTGGTGAACCTAACACAGGTTTAAATCAGTAAAATATTTCTAATTAGGTTAAAAGATCACTTATGAACAAAGCTATTAGCATAGATATTATATGTTTATTTGATTTAATTAGAGTACCAAAAGAAATAGTGTTATGAGAATAGTTCACAGTTATAATTAATATCTGAAATATAAACAAAAGCTTAAGTGTTAAAAGGTTTATTTTATTGTTGCTTAGGGTTACATGTGTGCTGCTTTTATTTAAAGTGCACCTATTCCAGTAGTGCTCTGGATAATATAAACCACCTTTCATTAAATTTACTTTTTCCCACCTATGTGTTAATTCAGGAATGCAAATGTGAATTAGACAAGTGTAAGGACTGAGGTTAATGGTCAGAAGAAATTAGAATGGAGAGGGAAGATTTCTTTTACTTCAAAAGTTAATTTCCTAAATGTTAAGGATTGCTAGACAAGCTAGAGAAAATAAAAAGTTTTATTTACTAAAGTTACAGTTATATACATTTTGTTTCAAAACTTTTAAGAAGTTTGAATACTGAATAATGATTTTTCTTTAGGTGCTGTATGGATTAAGGTTGAACAAGCAGCACACAATAAAAAAGAAAAATCAATCTTTTTACATTTTAGGCTCTGTACCAAGGACAGTTGTTCCATAGTATTAACTATTATGTCAATGCATTTGTTGCATTTCAGGCTAGAGACTATGGGTCAAATACATTGAATCTCTATGCTTTCTGATGTATTCTATATATATTTTGGAATTATCAAAGCATAGTTGAAGAATTTCTGCTTTTTCTTTTCATTTCACAAATACATTTTTCCGTAGCTGTTCATTAGCATTTGTGGGGATTTAATCACTTGATATGAATGAAATATTTTACTTTCAGTCAAATCAAAAGTAATAGGAAAAAGATGATTGCCATTCCTCCTCAATTCATTCACTGCATTTATTCTTCATAATGAGTCATAAAAATGTTACATTTAAGACGGCTGTTTTACGGTCTTAACTACATATGAAAAATTACTATTAATGTAGAAGAGATTCAAATACCCACCTTCTCATAATTTAGCATATATGTATGTGTATATTTACCAAGTATATATGTATATTTTAGCATATATGTACAATTTTAATGAAAGTTCCATGATGCAAATTTTTTCTTATATTGGAGAATCATGTTGTTGCCTTTGGTAATTTATAATGTATGATATTAAACTGTTGGACACTTAAAAATTCTAATGACTTAAGAAGAATGATTGTAAATATGTATGTTGCAAAAATAATTGAAAAAATCACTAGTAGTATTCTATTAATTCAGCATACTATCATTTAATAATAATCTGGTGAAAAATAATTTTGTATGATATATTAAAATGACAATTTAATCATTTGGATAGTCACATTCCTCTGCTTGCATAGCAAGAAGCGTAATACCCTTTATACTTTATGACAATGTAGATCACAGAAGCTAAAGCAATAAATAAAGCTTATGAAGTGATCTAATCTATTTCTGCCACTGGAAGAAAGAACAGCCTTCAAATATCCCACATGATTGAGACTCTCCACTACAGTGAAAAACTTCTAGAAGCGGAGATCAGTAAGCGACTTGGGAGGTCATTCAAATGTTTCATGAGTCTCACGGTCAGGACACTTCTTTATGTATAAAGTCAACCTAGCACACAAGAGTTTAAGCCCGTTACCCCTTGCAGGAGTCTGAAACACCTGCTCTCTGTTCCCTGTGTGAAAGCCTATCATAAACTGAAAGAGCATTTAAAAGCAAGCCCCCATTAGAGATCTTTCCAGCTGAATAATCAGTTCTTTTAACTTTCCTCTGTCTCATTCTCAAACCATTTTTGAAGAGAATCTTCAAAAATGTCTCTAAAGAATTTTTTTTTCTCTTTAACCCTGAAGTTCTGAAATGAGCATAGTTGCATTAACTATTAAAAGTTGCTGCTTTGTTTTTTATCTTCCCACTTGAACACTTACATTTGCTTTTCTTTTTCAATATAGTTGCATATTGTTCATATTATGTTTCCCCCTCTCAAAAATTGCAAAAATATTTTAAATTAGATATGTATATAATTAAAACCATTACATGCTATGCTTTATTATGAATTATAAAGACCAAAAGCCTTCTGTTAGTATAATATAGATTGTTTTTCTAACTACAGTAGCTCAGAGCAATGTAATCTTGAGTTCTTATATTTATTTCATATTGTTCACACCACCCTCATGTTAAATTTCTTTTTTCCTTTCATCAAACAATACACCTCTTTATTCTACTTTGACAGAGTTAAGAGATCATAGAATACATCTAGAAAGAGTTCATTTGGAGAAGGTGATTTCCACCTATTAACCTGATTAATCTTTTAGAAAGGAAACTGAAATAAATGACTCAAAAAAGCCTTCAGAACATTCATATAAGAAATATGTCATACAACCATGTTTTTTATTTTTAGTTTAATCTATATAGGCATGCAACGCTTACAATATACTTTGTAGTTATTAAATATCTATTAAATTAAAAAATAAAGCCAAGGGTATTTTAAGAGATAAGATATCGGCAACTGTAGATTTGTGGATTACAAATGTACATCAATAAATGAGTAAAATGAATCATTTCTAAAATAAGAGATAAACATTGACACTTTAGGTCTAGCAACTCTGACACCCCTAAATAGTCACCATCTTACCTAAGAATCTAGTTACCAATACATTTATTTTTTAGTTATGATGTAGACTGTATATCAATTTAAGATTAGAAAATAAAAATAAATTGGACATCATTTGCTTATTAAGAATGGTTTGTGCAAAGATGGAATTAATTTCATAAACTGGAAGTTACCCTTGGGATGAAGCTGAGTTCATGCACTATGCAAAGTCCTGAATTTACTACCTGTGAAAATTTCAGAATTTAGTATTGCTTGGAACTTATTTTTAAAGCCTGTTTTGTTGTTAATTAAAAGGTTTAATAGCCTTGAAAATACGGGCTTCTATTTGTCTACAAGCACAGTGCAAAAGTATGAGAGAATACCATTACCTTCATATAGCTTTGAGGAAGAGACTCTCCAGAAACACCATGAATTTCTTCTTGATAGAGGATCCACAGGCTTCTAGAAATTTCGACATACTTGTGTGTATTTGTGTATATGTGATGTGTATGTGTATGTACACTTCAAAACTATATTCTTATTAAAGGTGATGCTGGTACTGTTGCTAAGTTGTATCCTACTCTTTGAGACCCCAGGGACTGTAGCCTGCCAGACGGCTCTGTCCACGGTATTTCCCAGGCAAGAATATAGGAGTGGGTTGCCATTTCCTGCTCCAAGGGATCATCCCGACCCAGGGATCAAACCTGAGTCTTCTGTTTGGTAGGTGGATTTTTTACCACTGAACCACCTGGGAAGCCTACTAAGGCAATAAGGTATTTCATCAAGAAATATCTATTCTATAGGTTACTGCAACTTTGTCAACTATCATTAATACTTTTAACAGGGTAGGTGTAATTATAGTAACTCAATTTTGTTTTGTTTAAAAATCTTTGTCTTGAATTAATTATGCTAACTAGGAGTGTTTTTAAATCTACAAGAAAAAAATATTGATAGTAATTAACTCCTTTAATTAGACAATATACTTTATCATTATTTGAATTGATTTAAGCAAGATATTTAAAACATGGTAATCATCTAGACACAAAAGTTATCAATATTTTAAATATCTTTTTTAAACATTAAAGAATTAAACTTTGACATTAAAATATATGGTTAAAAATTTTACCATAATGATGTACTTGCATAAAATTTTATAGATTTGATGGATGTGTTACAAACTTATCTAAAAATGTCAGAAATTATGCCTCATAAGCTTAATGAATACTCCCTGATGAGGAAAAAATAAGACATGACCCTACCCAGAAATCTTTGGCCACCACCTCTTTGACAAACAAAACCCCCTTGCCTCAATGGTATCTCACAATCAAGTCTGAAGACTGAATTATTTTTTAAATCTTTGAAGCTATATAGGAACATATTTAGGAAATGAAACTCTAATGTTTTCATGTTCGTAATGTCATTGAAAAAATCTCTGGAAAACTTTACCACAATGTACTAAGACATAGAAACTATGATTTGTTCCATGACTATTTGAAAATTATATCCTTTACCTGGCAATAAAGAAATACTGTGAATTTTTTTGTGAAGACAATCCACTCAATTTCTTTAATAATGGCAAAGGATCTTTCATTTAACTTAGACAAATACCATTATCATGTGTATATAAATTCTAGCAAGATATTCATATGCTTCTTTAAAGAATAAATGGTTCATTTTTTTTTCTTTGAAAATTATGGAGTTGATAATATTTACTGACATTTCAAGTAGTTTTCTTCAAAACAACATTATAGGGAGATCAAATTAGTTACTTCCCTGTGAAGCTGAAATAACATTAATTTTCCAAGCAAAAGTTTGGAAAATTCATGCATGTCATTAGTCGCTCCTCTAAGAATAGGGATGTTATACCTGTATAGGCTTATTTACAACAACCAACATCACTGTATCACAATATTAAACCAACCATTAGTGACATGCACAACTTCATCTTTTATGTGAAAACCAAGCAGAAGTTCCAGCAGTGAAAGATGGGGAAATTTTAAGAATAAATATACAAGATCTTCATTTTAGAAATATATAGCCATGTATCCAATTTATTAACGGCTAATAGCCTACTTAAACAGGGATAAGATTTCAAAATAATTTAACGCTTTAGATGGCTAAGCTATGAAAATAAGTGGAAAATCTTCTGGGCTGGTAAATAAAATATTATACTAATAGCATGACTTTTACAGGGTTATTATCAAAAAAATAGAGACAACAACATGACTTAAAGAAACTGTGTGTAAAAGTATGGCTATTTATTTAATATACTTGAATTCCCCTAACATCATTCAGTTGCTTCTATGTCAAAACAAACAACAAATTAATAACAGGAATTACATGGTCAGAAGAGGATTAAAGTGCTGACACCCTGAAAAGTGAAAGCTAACCACTAGTTTTCTGTATCTAGGGAAAAAAACCAAAACAAACACTAAACAGGTTAGGAATCTAAGAATATAGACTTCAGCATCAATAACTTCTTGAGTGGGGCTGCCAAATAAATACAGACAGTCTAGTTATATTTGAATTTCATAAAAAACAATGAATAATTGTTTATACACCCCATGCAATATTTGGGTATCATGTATTTTTATTTGCTAAATCTGGCAACCCTAGTCTCAAAGCATCAGTTACAAGATCCCACATATGATACTAGTTATCACTTAGGAAAATGTTATGCTGTGTTTCCTAGAAAAATATTACACTATAGTCTCTAATTATTCCATAGCACTCTGTCATATAATAAATTTTGTACATATTTCCATCTAAAATAATTTTAAAGTTAAAATTGCAGAATTCAAAAGGAGATAAAAATAAAACATAAAAATAAGTTATCTATGATCATACATGAATACAATCTTGTCATTTAAATTTTTTTGTGTTATAGTTAAATTTTAACTTTGATTTTGAGTCAGATACTTGTTCTGTGAGGTAGCTATAGCATATTTGATTAAATGTTCTTTCTTCTTTCTATAAGAAGTATAATTTTTAATTATTTATTCTAAAATTTAAACCTAAATATACATTCTCATTTCAGTTCTATTCTGGAAACTCATTAAACTACCTCCCTCTTGGCCTTTCAAATTAATCTAGAATAGGATAATTAGAGATTTGAAAACTGATAAGCAGTGAATCAAACCCAGCTTTAAAACATCACAAAAATGCTAAATTGCTAAAATAAGATTATTACCATGCTTGTTAAACATTAAAAATCACTTTAGTTATATTCTAATTAAATGACAAGGTTTAAATCCTTAAACAGTTATATTACATTCCATAACTGTAAACTTTGTGTTTGATTAAGGTTTATCCTAATTACTGCAAATATTTAACCACCCAATAAAAGTAAAAAATAAAAGGAAAAGTTATGTAATACATTTACTATCTATGGAAAGTATCACAGTAAATCCAGGAACAAGTTCAAGTTTTAAATAATTAACCTTTGTTAAGGCCAGTAAGAGATTCTGGTTAAATAGTATTAATAATGTATATTTATATGTAACATATCTATATTGTTAATAAAATCTAACTAGAGTCTGAACGTACCTACATGTCTGATAATAAAGTTCTCATAGAGCAAAATAAAAACTTTGCATTTTTGTTTAAAAAAAAGCATCTGAGATATTCTTTAGTTGCCACAATGCCATAAAGAAAAAATTTGAAAATAACTTATGTGATAATGATGAAAAGCAAAAATACCAAAGATTTAAAAGTTCACACAAAAACCCCAAAAACCTACAGGAAAGCCAGAAAAATTGCCTGTAGCCATAGTTGCCCTGAATTATCAACAATTTCTTGCTCATACTTGTTTCTCTGTAGTGGATTGTGTTTTAGGTTCATGTATAAGATTACCTTATTTTTACTTAATGTTTATATATATGTTTGTGAATTATATGTGACAGACAATTAAAAAGATATATAGTGACATTAGCAGTTGGTGATATTGAAGTATGAGGATAAAGAGGTTATTAATCCAATCAGAAAAGAATAAATATGTAAGGCCAGAATAGAAGAGCATGAAAATCATGGAAGGCTGAAAGACGATGAAATCCAGGACAGTGTATGTTAGGAACGGAAATGGTTATGTTGGGGGGAGTTGTTTGTTTTCCCATCCAGAGATTACTATAATTATATTAATTTATGTTAACTGGGGAGATATCTAAACAACAAGGAGAAAAAATGCACTTGCTTTTTTGGCTTCAGGATGTTTCATCTATTGATTCATTGATGTAGTCTAATAAGCCTTCATGGGTATTTACTTCACTCCAGACAAAGTTCTGGGTTTTGAGACCTTAAAATAGGTACACTTGGATTCTTATCTAAGAGATCTACCCTTCCAATAGCTTAACTAGTTTTACAGGATATTTTAAAAACAGCAATTACATATAAAACCTATAAGAAGTTACAAGGAGAACATATATATGTATTGTTGTCTGAGAAGACTTTCCATTTAAGTAGTTGAATCCATTGAATCCATTAAGTAGGAGTTGAATCTTGACTGATGAGTAGATGTTCAAGCAGACACGGTGGGGAGTGGATCTGTAGATGAGAGAGCATTCCAGAAGGAGAAAGGAATGCCAAAGTATAAGGGCTTGGGAAAACTGGTATATAAAGGAGCCAGCAATCATTGAATGGCATGAAAGAAAAACTGCAGGCAGGGTTTAAACAAAAAAGCCCTTAAAGCTAATAAAAATATGAATTGCTGAAGCCACACAGAAAGCCTCTCAGCATTCTTAAAGTGGAGAATATTACAGTCAAATGTTTATGGATGTAAATATATTCTCTAATTATTTGACAATGGAAGTCAAACAGAAAAGTAGAGGGGTTTTCGTTAATTTTGATGAATTAGGAAGAAAAGCCTGGGTTCAGGGAATGCAAAGGAAAGCATATTTGTGTCTTCTCACAGAGAAAAAGCAAGGATCCAGAGTTTATACTTCACACATCTGGAAATAGTTTGCAATCCATCACCCTAAATCTTCCAAAAGTGACAAAATGTTTTGCAGCCAAAATGACTGCCTGGATGTTTCGTGGCTGATAACTCAATTCTAAGTATAATTGTGACAGAAAAAAAAAAACAGTTTTATGAGCTGCTAAAAGAAGTCATTCTATCCCAACAACCTCAAGCCTCGGGTTCCACCAGCAGCAGTAAAAACCAGGAACCTCTAGAAAAGCATCGGACATTTTTTTTCTCACAAATTTTGACAAAGACAAACTGGGCTCAAACTAGGATCACAGACTAATATTAACTGTATATAAGATTTATATATGATTTACTTAAAGATTTTGGTGAATATTTTTTAAAGTAAAATACTGCTTCAGGGTTTCTTTTTTCACAGAGACACGTTCACAAGTAAAGTAAATCACTCCCTAGAAGCATCTGGTCTGCAACTCACAGAAATGGTGATGACACAGGGGCAATTTTAATCCCGGCATTTAAAATATCATATTTAAAGTGATTAAAGTTCTCATTTTTGCTGCTGCCGTTTACTGGCGAAGTTGTGTCCAGCTCTTTGGGACCCTATGGACTGTAGTCTGCCAAACTCCTCTGTCCATGGGATTTCTCAGGTAAGAATGCTGGAGTGAGTTGCCATTTTCTTCTCCAGGGGATCTTCCAGACCCAGGGATCAAACCTATATCTCCTGCATTGGTAGGCAGATTCTTGACCACTGAGCCATCTTAAAGGTCACATACATTTGATCAAATATTTCCTATGCAAAAATAAGTACTGTTACATCTCAACCTCCTAGTATTTTCAGTTATCATCTTTCACAGTGTCTACTTTTTATGTCTAAGTATCTTAATTTAAAAAAGAAAGCACATTTGTTTTTAACACCATCTCACAACTGTGATTGCAGATGCAACCTTCTTCCAATCATCCAGTCTCAAGACTTGAGAGCTACCCTTTAGCTTAGTCGCTCAGTCATGTCAGACTCTCTGTGACCCCATGGACTCCAGGAGGCTCCTTTGTCCCTGGGGATTCTCTAGGCAAGAATACTGGAGTGGCTTGCCATGCCCTCCTCCAGGGATCTTCCCAAATCAGGGATAGAAACCCAGGTCTCCCACATTGCAGGCAGATTCTTTACCTTCTTTACTGTCTGAGCCAGTAGGGAAGCCCTGAGAACTAACCCTGATAACTATTAATACTTCCTTTACCTTTTATTGTTGCATTTAAAATTCTAATGCTATAATTTTTTTCCCCAAAATTACTCTAATCCTTTCATTTTCATTCTCCATTGGGCCCATATTACCACAAAGTTTGAAACTGCAATAACTCTCTGTTAGTACAACACCAAAAATTAAACCTCATGCAACAAATCCATGCTGACTTCGTTCTAGTGTCCAATTTCTTAAGCCAGGGATTTAACAGTGAATTGGTTAGAGATGTTTACACTAGAATCAGATGCCAATGTACACCATGGGCTGGCTCCCCACCATCTCCTTTTTCTTAATGTTATAATCTATAAAATGGGGACAGTAAGAATACCTATTTTAGTTGGCTGTTGTAGGATTCAAATGCATTAATGTCTGAAAAGTTCTTAGAATAATGCCAGGAACATATTAAGTTCTTAACAATTGTTAGCTACTAATTACTATTGGTATTATCATTCAAATTATGTCTGAATCTATCCAAAGCATGACTTTCAAACTTAACTTCCAATATTCATCCTGGATTTAGTTTAAAGATTTAGAAACCTAGAATATTCACTTAGTATTTTTTTGCTCTCTAATCCCATACTTTTCTTCATGAAAGTCTGTACTTTTTGTCTATCAGTTAAAAATCACATAGTGCTCCAATATTGGTCCCAAAAGAGAATTCTATAAATTCTTCTTTGATTACACTCTAAGACAGCAGTCCCCAACATTTTTGGCATCAAGAATTGGTTTTGTGGAAGACAAATTTTCCATGGACTAGGGTGGAGGAGGATGTTTTACATTTATTGTGCACTTTATTTCTATTATTATTACATCTCCACCTCAAATCACCAGCCATTAGATCCTGGAGGGTGGGGACCCCTGCTCTTAGGGATCTTTCCCGACGATAACCAAAGCCATTTTATTCTAGCAAAGTAAATTTAGAACATAGAATCATTGAAAACCATTGCATTTTGAGAGACAATGCTTAATACAGTTGATAGTTTAATATCATTCATGAGTCTATTAGGTGAAAAAAAGCTAAATCTACTTTAAGATGTCATTTCTTTCATAGCTGGGAAACAGCACTATAAATGCAGGAAACTTTCACTATTTAATAAAAAATAAGAAATTTTATTTTCATAGGAGCCAAACATAGAAAGAAATAAGCACATATGATGAACACAACTGGGCACCTAACAACAGCTTAGTTGTTAGGCCTCTTGCTTTCTAGGAAAATAATGATATCTATGGGCCTCCCTGGTGGTTCAGATGATAAAGAATCTTCCTGCAATGCAGGAGACCAGGTTCAAATCCTGAGTCAGGCAGATCCCCTAGAAAGGGGAATGGCTACCCACTCCAGTATCCTTGCCTGGAGAGAGGAGCCTGGTGGGCTACAGAACGTGGGGTCATAAAGAGCCAGACACCAATAAGCAACTAACGCTTTCACTTTCATGCAAAACTGAAGTGGAAGGCAGAAGACAGAAAACATAGAAAACCATAAAATCATGAGAATTATACTGGAGAGAGTCCAGTGAATAAGCCATAAACAAAGAGTAAAATTTGGGCAGCTTTTCAGCCATTAGTCAAAAGGGCTTATGACATCATTTTCTAGTTCTTTCTGACTTTGAAAGACAAAAGTATAAAAATATAAATATAAGGTAGACTGAGAGAATCAGGTTTACCAGATAACAGGATTTTAAAGAAGAAAAAGGAGGTACACAGAAAAAGGAGCTTCTGTGTGTAAAGACTGATTTAAGGCAGGCATAGATACCTAGTATATCTTATAGAAAGACCCAATTTTCCACACTAATAGACTCTTTACATTTACTTTGTGTGATAATTTTAGGGCACTTATGTCTCTCACCCAGGGCTATCAGAACTCTTTGGAATAACAATATCTTGCCCAAGGCCAGAAGTTACTCTAAAGGGTTAGTACAACTGTCAAAATTCAGATAAAGTCAAATTGGATATGGCCATCTGTTTGTATCACTTTTAAATTTTTTTGACTTGAAAAAATATAAGTTCTTTATTTTTCTACAATCATCAAATATATTCTGCTGCTTTCTGTATGAAATACCAATCTGTTGTTCCAAAAAAGAGTATTCTTTGTCAGATTATTTTTACTGCTTATTGTACATAATTGATATCTTTACTCACTGGAAATACAGAAGTTAAGTAAAATAATGGAGAGTATGAAATATTAAAAGTTATAACCATGCTTTGTGACTAACATCATTATGAAACAAAGAAACTTTAGTATTTGCTATGCATTATGCCTTTGGTTCTCTTCTACACATTTCATTGGTTTCACAGATGAAAAGGAAAAATAGTCATACTGTACTTTTAAAGCATATGTATTATGTGAAAGAATATATACTGCAGATGTAAAATAGTGATATATCATGAAAAGAACATTTGGAGTCTGATTTTTCTCTGGGAGTAAAAGAAAGCATAATTAGTTCTATTTAAACCCAGAATTTAAATTTTCTCCATACTCAGGCTGATGTCATTGTTCCAATTTTAACTGAATATATGGTTGCCTTGAACACTTAATGAGTGCTTCCTTTGGGCCAGGCACTCACTGCTTTAAATATGTTAAATAATTTAATCTCCACAATGAGCTTTTGAGGATCTATGTCACAGATGAGGAAAATGAGTTCCAGGAAGGTTAAAGAAATTATAGAGGTCACACAGCTAGTAACAGGCTGGGTCAGTATGTGAACCTTGGCAGACTGGCTCTCTAACCTGAGCTATTAAGTACACCTCACTACTTTGACATGAGGATCAGAATAAAGCTCCACTCTTATAATTTTGTAGAAAGCTAAGGGTCCAAAGGAAATACATGCATGCTTTGAGAACAAAATCAGAAAATGATGCCTTGTGAAATTAACCATTCCAAACTATCATAAAGTCAAAATGAATAAAATTAGTGATGCTTCGAAAAATCTGTCCCGAAAACAATAAGACTATAGTATTTTTAAAGTACTTACTAAGGACACCACAGGCTTCCCTGGAGGCTCAGGGGTAAAGAATCCACCTGCCAATGCAGAAGACACAGGTTCTATCCCTGGGTCGGGAAGATCCCCTGGAGAAAGACATGGTAACACGCCAGCATCCTTGCCTGGGAAATCCCACGGACAGAGGAATTTGGTGGGCTAGAGTCCATGGGGTCACAAAAGAGACGGCTACAACTTAGCAACTAAATAACAACAACAAGGACACCCTAGTCCAACTAGGTGAACAGCTTCATAAAGAAAAAAGAAAACTTTTTGCTGGTATTATAATATGCCTGAGATTGGTTCATTCATTTTTTCAAAATTATTTCAAAGGTTGGTATCAGGTATTATGAGGTATGGAATGGAGGGATATCAATAATTTAAAATGCTTTTGCATGTTTCTAACACGGCCCAGAGTAGATGTCACTGAAATGACCCAAATTCAGTTTTTTGACCTGTGCATGAAGCATAGTGTCCTTACAGAGTGAGGATGCCCGAGGCTGTGATCACCAGTAATAAAGCTGATCAGATGCCCCTTACACATTTTCAACCAGAGTTCTCATGGTATTTTCCCCTGGATATCTTCCAGGAGTACTTCAGTTGATTCAGTTATTACATCTGTATCTTAAATTTTGATATCAATCCTATTTTCACATCACTGTGATGAGTTCACCAGCCAAAATCATTTTTATATTTGGCCAGTCTTCAGAACATTCATATAATCTAGATCTAGGGCAAACAAAACTGAAGACCACCATGCCCACAATATAGTAGGTCTTCAATAATAAGTTTTCTTGAATGTGGGTCACACTGTTTGGGAGGACTTGTTTAAAACAGCTGGTTAAAAACCTTTTTACAGTTTTAAATGGCCGAGGCATCAAAGAAGAGTATTACAAACAATAGGACCTATGGATGTCTACCCCTCAGAATTAGAAAGTAGTTGAAATGTGAAAAACTTTAAATGATTTTTTAAAAGACATATATTTAAAATTAATTTTAAAGCAGTAGAATATGCCCTTTGTGAGCTAGATTAAATGTTTCTGTTTAAAGTGAAGGCAATATTTCCTCATACTAGATACCTTAGCACACTTTTCATAAACATTTAGAAATCACAATTTCTATGAAGAATTCCTACAAACATTCCTACAAAATTCCTCCAAACTCAATTTAAGTTCTCCAGGGTGGTATTTCTAGATTTCGGGCTCAGTTTTAAGTATGAGATGAAAATGAAATTATTCAACGTCAAGTATTTTTCCTAAAACCAATTCTAAAGTAAACCTGCACTTAAAAATGTATACTTTTCCCAGTAACATTTAAATAGAGTCAATATTTTGTTATAATTGAGAAATAATTATCTTCCCATCATTTCATAATATAATTTTAAAATGTAGATTTCTCAAATCTTCAGCTTGAATTCAAGTTCAAAGGAGTTAAAATTCACTGCATTTTACCAAAAAAAGTCATTGCTACATTGTCTAATACTAAACCCCCTTTACCTATATAAAACTGAGTGGATTTATATGATCATAAAATATTCTAAAATAATTCTAAAATTATGTACTATAACCTGAAATTCATAGAGCTTGTTTCATCACCCCTGACTGGTGAGAATAACTATCACGTTATTTCATCTTCTCATGCCTATATTAAATAGGCATTCAGAGGTAGCTGCTACTATTATTAAATCTAGATTTAATGTTTAACTAACACAATTCCCCTTTATTTTTCCTTTCTTAAGTGTGTAATGAATTCATGCCTCCACATTACTATGCTAATGCTACATTTTAATTTACTCTCCAAAATAATCAACCCAAGATATAATGATCATATATAGCCTGTTTGCTATATCTTCCAAAATAATTAAGAAAGCATATATCACTACTAGGTTTAAGGAGAGTAGGCAACTTGATCTTGAATCACTAATGTTTCATTTTATTTGTGAGCCATTTCATAGTAACTAACAAGGGTTTTCCTTAAAATTGCTCAATAGAGGAAAATATAATACCTAAAGTGGAAAATTCTTATTATAAGAGAAACAAGCCAACTCAATGAAGAAAAGATTCAATATTTGATGAAGTAAGACATTTAAAATATTTAAAATATCTTCATATAGATATTTGAAATCTATAGTCATGGGTTCTTTTTAAAAATTATTATTATATAATATGAAGTCTTAAATCTTTAAGTCATAATACATGCATTTAATAGACAAACCCAATGGTATTTATTGAACATACATAAAATATACTAGACATTTTCATACTCAGATTTTGCATTATTTTCCCAAGTTTCCTTTTAAAACTATGATTTCTTAATTTCTGCTCCTGGACATTTAATCATTCAATTCAATTCCATGTGTGAGAGGGGAAAAAAAGGATTTAAGAAACCAAATATTTCCTTTCCAAAATTCCAAAGTAGAAAAGAGAAGAAGTCATCTACGTAGAAACAAGAAGGGCAGGAAATATATAAAAGCACGGGCTTTCTCAACTGCCTTTCTTTTCTCCCCTAGTAAAGTTGAACCTCATCCCCTCACTCCTTTCAACAAGACCCAGTGTTAGAAAAGCCTTCTTCGGGAATATATCACAGGACTAGAAAGTGCTCTTCCACCAAATCACAGTTGGCATATGCATACGTTTGTAGTTTGTAAAGCTTTCTAGGTAATGTTTCCGTATCTCTCAGGAACGAATACCAATGTCAGCGTCAGGATATTTACCATAACGTGTCATTTAAATCGCTCAGGATTCAATATAGATCCATTTTTTTTTTCTTTCCTGCTCTCAATAAAAACAGATTAACTGATCGCTATCTTATCTGTGTCATATTTGTTTAAACACTTAACATTTGCTTTGTTACTGATCCCCTTTTCTTCTCAATTTGCAGTCCCTCAGACCTTTTAGACTCTCTTCAGATATGCTATTTTCCAAAATGTTAATCTCTTTACTTTATTCAGAATCTCCTTTAAGCATCTTGGTCTCCAGTTTGCAACGATCTTCTAATCGAGACTCAAAGAAATGTGAAACAAAGACATTTCAATTTCTCTACTCTGTTGTTATAATCTGGTATTCAAGTCAACGTATTTAAATATTTGTTTCTGTAAAACACCACGAAGTTAACAGAAGATTATGTTTCAATAAGAAGATATAATGAGATATATCAAGCACTTAAAAAATATTAGATGTGGTAAGAACTCCAAAGATAGTAAGAGAAATCATATCCAAGGAGAATATATCCTAAGTAAATTGTCTTTTTAGCTTACACACTGATATATTTTAGCTATATTTGCTTTCCCTATGTTATCAGAGAGAATAACTAGCTATTATATTCTAGTTAACTCAAGTATACTGCACTATTTTTTCAAACTCTATAAAATTTTATAACTGGAAAAATTAATCTTTGGCTAGAGTCCAGGACAAAAACTAATCTTTGTCTAGGTAACCCTGTGAGTGGTAGTAACTGAAAGGGGACAGAATGGTGGACTTTTTGAGATGCCAGTGATGTTCTGGCTACTAGGCTCAGTACTCAGTTAATGTGCTTCCAGATGACACAGGAATGTTCCCTTTCTGGAAACTTCTGGAGTTATCCATCTGTGATTTTTGTACTTTTCTATATGGGTATGATGTGCATGCTGTGCCTGTCCAATATACATATCATATATTAATCAAAGTTTTAAAATAAAGATGGGTTTCCATCAACAAACTTGACTTTAATCATGAATAAAATTAATTATAAATGCAAATAAGAGTTATGAGAAAATTATGGAAGTTTGAACAATGACCAGACAATGAACAATAGCAAGAAAATTTTCAAGGAGAGAGAGTATTCTTCTGGTTATGCTAAACTTTAGTAAACCTGCTGAAATAGTTATGGATTAAACAGTAAGGTTTCTGGATTTGCTTTACAAAATCTGAATGAAGAGGAAGTATTTAGCTTTTGGATGAAACAAATTTGGCCAAGAATTGATAATTGTTTAAGCTGGAGAATGTGGAGAGTTTAGTAAACTATTTCCTTTTTTGAACAAGCTTGAAATTATCCATCATTTCAAATGTTTAAAAACATAACTTAGTAGAATGTATGGGTTCTACATAATATTGTTCTCTGTTACCATTGTTCTTATCAAAAAGACTGAGATAAGTCAAGAACCAAGATATAGTCCCCGAGGACAGATCTAGATTCATGACCTCCAACGCAATCGTCTGATCAACAATTCTATGGTAAATAAAACTTGAAGCCACATTGCTACTCATTAGCAAGGAGATTAGTTCTGGCATCATATTTATTAAAGATGAAAAGTACAATAATTCTATAGGTCAATCTCTAGGTTTTCTACATATTTCTAAAAATACACTGATAGCAACTGTCAAACCATAACATTAACTTTCTTATCTGAGGACCTACCACCATTTCAATTAAACCTACACGGGAAGTATTTTATCTTAAATACACCATCTAGTGTACATCATCAAGACATCTTGCTACGTGTACTTTATCTATTGTTGCCATTTATGACTCAAAAAGTTCCTATCATATGCTGCCCTTTGAGACAAAGCCCAACAGTGTTTGGTTAGGTATAAGAGAAGCGTCCTACCCTATTTCTTTACCCAGGATGATTAACAATATAATCCAGGAAATATACATTTGATATTGAGTTTATTTATGTATTACTTCTAGGCTTAAGTTTTTCTTACCTTTCAAACACTTATTTTGGAAATTTCTGACAAAAACATTTACAAATATGCTTTTTATGGAATAATACAGTAATTATGCAAATTTCAGCTGAAACATAGTTACTGGCATATATATGAATCTTGGAATATTTGATGACAAACTAATGTCAGTTTTCTACTTTGTGTAAATTATACAGTTAAACATCCAACACAAGTGATATTAGAATCTTGTGTGGGATTCTAGTTGACATCAACAGTAAAAAAGAAAAAAAAGCCCTACTGATTACAACATTTTTACAAGCAGTAAAAATAATGTCTTCCTTATAATATAGACATCTAATTTCTCTAGAGAGTCATGGTTAATTTCGCTACATTATGCAATATGAACTGGTCCTCAAAAGTACATCTAGTAGTTTAAAAAAATAAAGGAACAACCAAACTTGATTGCATCACTCATCTGTTCCTCAAAAAGCACTACATTATCATGCTAATAGCTTCTGATAATGAAGTAGCAGTTAGTTAAATAAATTTACTCTTATGTTAAGCACAATCCTTGTTTATTCTTTCTCTGGAAATTGATAGATACAATTAAAAATTAAACCTAAATTAAAAATATAATGCTTCTCTATGGGATACATATATGCATAACTGTGTCCATACAACAGAATCATGAAAATAGAACACAGAAAATATATTTATAATCACTTGTTGAACTCAATGAGTTAAAAGCTATGCTTGATGATTTAGATAGCACTTTAAAGTACAGATTACAAACTTTTATTGAAATAAAGTTCACATATAATCTTTTAATCCCTACATTTAAAAACAATCTATCTCTAGGAGAAAGAAGTGCCTAGAAGTCAAGTGCCTAGATAAAATGTATAAACATAAAGTTGTGTATTGTACCAAAGAATAAGAAATAAAGACCTGATTTTTTTCCCTGTAAATTTTATACCTTACGACTTGTTTTTATTCATGTCATTTTGTACGTGATTACATTTTTGGGTTCAATCTTTCAAATCTTCTATACTGTCCCCACCTAAACTGATGTAGGTTATTAGAAATCACTGATGCAGTAATTAGGGAGTCTTATTGGACTTTAACATAAAACTTCCAAGATTATTATTATTAATGCTATTTGGGAAGCATTAAGTGGATCCACATTATGCTGAGTTTAGTCTTGACTCAGTAGTATTATCTAATCTTGAAAAATGAACCTTATGGTTCAAAACAGTTTCTAAACTACATTGTCTAAATGATGCTATCTAATTTCTATTAAAAGGATTTCAGAAGACGCAGACTCACTCAAAAAAAGTCTGGCACATTGAGTATTGAACAATGTTTAATGATATTTATAAGCAATTGAACTTGTAAATTCCAGACTTATATACAATATCTTTATAAATTAATGCATTTAGATTTTGACCCATGATCTTCAGAATGATGAGGCAGGAAAATTTCCCAAGTAGATATTTCTTTTGATTGATAATTCTATTTATATTTTAATTGATAATCTTCCTTTGTGAGGCTCACGTGATGGACAAATGCTTATATGGATTTACTTCCAATGTACAAAATAAGAAAGGGGATGAAAATGATCTGTAATATAAAATGAGGTATATAAATAATATTAATATGCTAAATGTTAATTCAATAAAATGCAAAGTGTGCACAAAAAGAATGATTTTATGTAGATAAAGAATCACTTACTAAGCAGTGTAAAACATTGAATAAATATATAAATTAGTTTTATTAATTGTCTTTTCTGTATGACCTTCAATATTTTATTTAACCATATATCAATGAATTGAAAAATGCAATTAATAACACACACACAAACACCTCCTACCTGGGAACTAAGTAAGAAGAAGAAGTGACTATAACAGAGCAAAGAAAGGAAAATATACTAGCTTTAAAAAATGTGAAAGATGAGAGCTTATGTGTGAAAGCTGCTAGTAAGTAAAACATGTATTGTTTGTAAAACAATACATAAGAAAGGGGAGCAATTAAATTTCTAAGAGAGTTAAGAAATTAAGAACAAATATATTTCTTCCTTAGGATATGAATACAATTCTTTGAATAAATCAAAAGAAATTTAAAATCTTAAAGTATTAAAAAAAATCATATTTCACAAAATACCTTGGTTAGGTGTATTTCAGTATTCTGAATGAGTTCAAACTCTGTTTTCCCTCATAAAAGTTTATAGACACTATTTAGAAAGAAATATAAGCAATTTAAAACATGTTTTATTAATTGAAAAAAGAGAGTTTGCCTGTTGTTGTTCAGTCGCTAAATCGTATCCAACTCTTTTGTGACTCCATGAACTGTGACCCACAAGCTTCTCTGTCCATGGGATTTCCCGGGCAAGAATACTGGAGTGGGTTACCATTTCCTTCTCCAGAGGATCTTCCCCACCCAGGGATCGAACCCCTATCTTGTGCATTGGCAGGCAGATTCTTTACCGCTGAGCTACCAGATAGTTTGCCTAGAAATATCAAAACTGTGTGTAGTTGTTTTCAGTTGTGTCCAACTCTTTTGTGACTTCACGGACTGTAGCCTGCCAGGCTCCTCTGTCCATGGGATTTTCCAGGCAAGATTACTGGAATGGTTTGCCATTTCCTTCTCCAAGAGATACCAAAACTGTGTGTAGACGTGTGTGTAAATTAAAATATGATAACAGCATTAAAGAAAATTTGGTTACTTTAATAAAACTTATTCATCCATTAATTCATTTCCCATCACATAATTACTTTGCACTTATAATATGCATAGTTGCATAATGAGTCTAAATATGCCAGGAGCCTATTGGCTACTAACTAGTTTCACCCAAAGGCACAAATTTTTAAATGACATGTTGTAAGAGAATCACTGTTGTCTAAATAAGTAAAATGCAAATTGTCCACAGAAATTGCCAGATGTATAGATTTAAAATGAACTACTCTGTTTTATATCTGCACCTCAGATGATTTTTATAGCTTTCAGTTTAAATCATATTAGTTATGGAAGATCATTACTCAACAACTAAAGGAGAAGAAACAATATCATCTTATAATATCTCACTTATCTGGAGTATAGGAAGATTCCAGTCAGCTGCCGTATCAGTTAACTGGAATAATGATATGAATTGTGAATAGATTACCATTTTTCAAAACAGTGCAATATTGTAAAATTCAGTGAACATTGAATTCTAACAGTGGATATATAGAGAATATGAACTAGGGTCAGGTTTCTTCTGATCCTGAGTCATCATACATTTCCTGCTCACAGAGTTGAGGTGAGTACTTTTTTGACTATGAGAGATTAATTTATAATTACAAAATAAAAGAATTTAATGGAAAAATAGAAAGGTTGGTGTGATTCAAAGACCAGAGGTTTGTCACAAAGAGATAAACTAAAACAGTAATAAATTAGGCTCACAAATCTGATGTATTTTTATGAAGATTAGTGAGAGAACAAAAATCTCAGAAATAGGATATTTTTTTAAAATGCAGCACAACTTGAAGAAAAAGTGAACAGAAACAAACATAGCCATTTTTAAAAAAGGAAAAAAATATTGAAAAAGATGTCCACTCATTTAGCAATGTATGGACCTAAAAAATAAAAATGTTAAAAAGGCCACATATAAAAATACCTTTTGTGGAACTTAATATTTGGTAAAGTGATGCTATGTTTATGACATTAGAGGAATATACAAATCCCAAAGAAAACACTATACATGGATATAAGGGTAATCTGTACTGCTAAGAAAAGTCATTTTATTTTGAATTCTATATATGCTCCTACACAATCTTGTCTTCAACACTCAGAGGGCAGACTAAAATAATGAAAGGATTGGAAAAGGTGTGACTCAATAAAATTATACTCTGCAATTTTAAAAAAACTAAAATCTTGAAGTTCTAGGTAGAAATAATATAGATACCAAAAAGAATTTTTCCTAAAATGATGGTCACTAATGAAAACTATAGGCTAAAGTCGCAGCAATATTTTAAATGCAATGTTTCCAAATTCTGACATCTTTTCTTAATGCTATGTTATGTATGATTTGGGTTGAAATTTCAAAAGGACTCCAAAGTAGGCAAAAACAAAGTTAAGTCAGGAGACAGCTAGAGTGATTTTTTGACACATCTGGACCACTCTAAATGTTATTTGATATGAAAACAGAATCAATTGCAACACTTTTCAATAGATGGTTTCCTACAGTTCTAGGATTGTAGAAAATTTCATGGATTTAGGATTTTAAAAAAATCATGATATCAATGTAGGCTTTTTCACTCTATTCAGTATAATTTATTTTTGTATGATTCTTTAAACAAATAAAAGAAATATTTCACAAATACATTTTAGATGAAACTTCATTAGTGATTTATCTTATAATTGTCTCCAATTCTTAGGGAACGATTATGTTTTTGACAAGAAATCAACAGGTTTCCAAAACACAAATCCTTACATCTTTAGTACTGTATTGTTTAGGCTGATTTAAACTGAAAGATATACTTGCTTCCAGACCAAAAAAAAAAAAAATCTGGAGAGATAATGTCAAAATGTGAAGCCAAAATCATGAGCAAGAAAGATTACGAAAATAATATGAAATGAAAGTGAAGTCGCTCAGTCGTGTCCGACTCTTTGCGACTTCTCTTTGTAGCCTGCCAGGCTCCTCTGATTCATTTGAAAAGACCCTGATGCTAGGAAGGATTGAAGGTGGGAGGAGAAGGGGAAGACAGAGGATGACATGGTTGGATGGTATCACTGCCTCAATGAACATGAGTTTGAATAAAACTCCGGGAGTTGGTGATGGACAGGGACGCCTAGAGTGCTGCAGTCCATGGGGTTGCAAGGAGTCGGACAAGACTAAGCGACTGAACTGAACTGAACTGAGGCTCCTCTGTCCGTGGGGACTCTCCAGTCAAGAATACTGAAGTGGGTTGCCATTTCTTTCTCCAGGGGATTTTCCCAACCCAGGGATCGAACCTGGGTCTTGCGCACTCCATGCAGACTCTACCGTCTGAGCCACCACGGAAGTCCCCAATATTAAATATATTATTTTAAATATTGGGCTTTTCTAAATTACATTAATGATATAACTTTTTCCAGTTATATTCTTGAACTTAAATTATTTTTATGTTCCTTATTTGCTTGGACTATCTAGATTAGTTTATGTTTAACTTACCATGTCACTTGAAACACATGTTATTTTTAAATAACATGTCTATAGTTTTAAAGAAATTATTGACTTCCATATGAAAGAATATAAGGAATTTTAAACTCCAGAGAATATTTTTATTTCATTTTAGCAAGTGTTGAAAACAATGATTAACTTTTATTAAAAGTTAAAGTTATATTTTAATATTTTTTATTGTTCTAGTAAAAATTAAAGGTAAAGCTAAGCTAAAATTTATTAACATTTTAAGATTAAAATCTAAACACTGTATGACCATACTCTACATGTTTAAATTTATTTTCTCAATCTTTCAGTGTATTCCTTTGATCCTTACTAGAGTATTAGAAATCTACAACATAACGAAAATAAGAGAAGGCATGCTCGTAAAGAGCTCATGACTAATGATGTTAAGTATTAACAGATATGTTCAAAATTACTCCTGATTTTAAAAAGTAAGTTCCATTTCATTAAGTGCATTATATATACTCTTCATGGATCTTTTCTTATACATTGAAAAAGGAGGAAATAAAATTGAATAAAGGTAGTTTTTTAGAAACACAAAGTATATTTTTTAAACATGTATATACACACTTTGTGTAAAAGTTGTTTTCCTCCAATTTGTAATTTTAACTCTAGCAATCAGAGGTGTAGAAATGGAAAGTTCTTGGGTGCAGACAATGACTTCATTTGTATTATTAAGCGTATCACCATTTCCCTGGGATTATTTGTAAATGATAGTACTAGCCTCATAAGGCTTTTTTTAGGGCTTCACAAAAGTAAATATACAGCTACTTTTTTTTAACATCAAAATATACATTATGTTCATTTAAAAACTAAATGTGTATTTAGCAAAAGTAAAACTGCTTTCTCAAGAATTATTTAAACACTCTGATTTTAAAAAAGGTATTTAGTGCTAATTTTTAGTTTCTTTAGTAACATAAGGGACGCCCTTTTCAATTTAGAAGATGAGAATATTTCCATTCCTGATGATAAATGATACACATATTAACAGCTACCACTATGTGAATTTGGGGGCAAAATAGCCAGGAATGGATGGTTCTGATTTAGTTTGTATGGTTAGATTAACATAAAATTGACTATTCTTATTAAGTCAGAGGCACAAAGTAATTTTAAAGGTAACTGGGTGTCTAAGATGACATTAAACACAGGAATTTAAAAAAAGTTCAGATATCACTAAAGTTATATGAAAAACTGAGGAGAGTATAAGCAAAAACAGCAAAATAGCTAATTTTCTGCTTCTTTTTCATCCTGGTCACACTTTACCCCAAACCCTAAATTTTGAGCAATGTGAGCTGAGCTGACTAAAACAGAAGACATAAATTGTTATTCAAAATTAATTGATTATAATACACGTCTGGATAATATGTAAAAAAATCTTAATTTTCCTAGTAAAATAATACATGCATTCTTTGATTTCTAGCAGCACATATAACTGATAACATATTTCATTATCCCTGAAATCAAGGATCTAAGTGAAAATACTAGACTCCTAAAGAAGAGACACTGGCATTATAATATATGCAGCATTAAAATTTTTATCAACAAAAAATGTTACCATGATTTTTAAAATTAAAAAGAAAAACTAGTCAGTAGAGAAAGACTTTTATAGATGTTCAAAATTTCAGTTCTATAATGTAAATGAAACTTCATCAAGGTTGGTATTCACTAAGAGTTAAAGAGGGTGAACTGATTTCTCACTATATTTAATGTAGAATTACCAGTTAATATATGCTAACAGAAAATATTATATATTTATGTAGAAATACACATTTGAATTACTCTGAATCATATACACTTTGAATTTTTGCCTTGACATTACTGGTAATATATTTCTGTAGTATATATTCTTAGTTTAAGTGAAACACTAGTGAGAATATGTTGTTTTAAATTTGGAAAACTTTGGTAAGTAAAATTTTAAATCCAGAATTTAGTTTGAGGGGCAAAGAGTGAATCATTGTCCTTATTTATTAAAATTTGAATTTAAGCTGCTTTAAATCATAGTGTATGTGGATGTGTAAGTTAAACATTAGGACTTTAGCATCCAAATTACATCTGTAAGAGATTTTGTTAGATAGTTCAACAAAATACTTTTTTTCAGTATTTGTGCCCTCATATTTCATAACTGTATAAAATGAAGCAAAACAAATATCAATAATTTATAGAGAGGAATAATTATTTGGTTCTGAAATGCTAATATACTATGTCATTCTGGGGTAATGGTATTCCTAAGTAATTTGAAAAACTGAATGCAATCCTTCTAAATACACAATTTGATCATTGTTGCTATCAGAATGCATGTATTCAATGGCAGATTCACATTTTTAATCGTAAGATAATAACTAACTCTTATTATCAATATCCAGAGTTGTAGTCATATCCTTATCCTCCATGTACTTAATCCATGACTTTCATATTTACATAAAAGGGCTAAATTCTTCTAGTTTTTTCTTCCATTTAAGTATTTTTTTCATCCCACTTCATAAGTCATAAAAGAAATGATATATCTGCAGTGGCTCATTTTTGTTTCTAATTTATAGTTCCATTATTTTTATTTCTTGCACTGGAAGATGAAAGTAAGAAAATGACATGTACATTGGATTTGCTGTACAAGATAAAAATCATCTTTTGATTGAGTTTTTATAATTTCCATTCTTATCAAATATTAGTTGACATGGTTTGATCAAAATATTGAATCATCAGTGGTATTTAACTATTAACTAAAAAGTAAAAATTCCTTTATAGCAGAGAATAAATGGAATAATTTCCTTACAAAGACCCTCAAATAAAATATACTAAATAATCCTAAAGCATTTGTTATTCAACTGGTTGTATAAAATAATCCACTTAGAGACTAGGGTCCCAAAATCAAAAGAGCTAAGTACAATTATCAAAGTCTCAATATTAGAAGAAGAACCTATTGTTGTAAATAAATGAATAATATTGCTGTATTGATATGCTTTCATCATGTAGTTCCTCTGATTCTGATAAGTGACTTGAATCCATGCCAACATATTACTAACCTACACAAAATTATCAAACTGATGGCTGCAATGTACTCTGAACTTAGCTTAACATGTTTAATGTCTTTATGGGGAAAGGATGACTAAGCAATAATGCTGGTATCAATAAGAAAACAAAATTGCTCTGTGAATTGTGTCAAGAGATGTTTTTCCACCTTACACAAGCCCTTCAAAACACATGGAAATCAAGTAAACATGTGAGCAATATTCAAAGGAAATATGAAGATCATTTGAAAAATGTTTTCAACAACATCAGAAGTTGTGTTTGATTTAATCTACTAACCCAGGAACCTGTCTTCCTGTTAAGTATATTCATTTTTGTATTGTAAAGCGCTGTCTGCATCCCAGAGTCACTTTTATCTTTGTTTTTGAAAACAACCTGAATTCTATTTTTACGAAGAAGAATGGCATGTTGAACTTTATTTCCTGAAAGGGAAGACTTTGATACAGCCTTTTATGTAATACTTACTCAAATATGGTGGTTTGTAAGGCGCTCGTGTATTAGACAGCAGTCCATCCAGTTCCTTCCTCTCCAGGGTGCTGTGAAGGGCCTTCTCTTTGCCGAAGGTGGAGAAGGACCTCTCCGTCCCGGGCTGGGCTTCTGGAGTTTCAAACACTTCAGTGTCTGGAACAGAGTCCATGCCAGGAACATGCAGATTGCTACGATAATCAGCAGCCTGGCGTCCATCAGAAGGGACAAAGGAGGGCATCCAGCACCGATCTGAGTGGCCAAGTGCTTTACATTCCTCGGTGCAGTTGGAGAAGAGATCCATACCTGTGAGTAGAAAACAGAGAAGCTTTGGATGGAGGCTACATCAACACGACCAGCTGCTTGTGTATGCGCTCTGTTCTCAGTTATGTCCGACTCCTTGCGACCCTGTGAATTGCAGCCCACCAGGCTCCTCTGTCCATGAGATTCTCCAGGCAAGAATACTGGAGTGGGTTGCCATACCATCCTCCAGGGAATCTTACCAGCTTAGTAGTGAAACATTACAGGCGATGTAAAGAGTAATGGGTAAAGGCATCTTAACAGAATTTTCTTCTGTTAACCTGACAGGAGCCCCAAATTGCTTTGTATTATTTGGTAAAGGGTAGGACTCTTGGCAAACAGGGCTCTGAGATAGATGTTTCTAAACTGGTCAGGATGTTGAGGGAAAATATTGACTCTAAATTATTTAAATAATTGGAAAATAGTGAGAATGAATATTAAAAAAAAAAAGAAAATCTCTGAAATTTGTAACAGAAAAAATAAAACCCAAGTGGAAAGCCTTCATTACCTGTAATTTCTAATGATGATAAGTCATATTTTTTTCCTTAGAGACAAAAATGGAAGAAATATGGGAAGCGTGAGTGACGATATTTGGATAATAAGATCTAGACATGAAATAAAAAGTGAAATTCAACAGAAACATGGCCTATATATCGATATACCAATAAATAATAAGAATAAAACAAGAGTGGCCAAGAGCATGCTTTTTTAGGTTCTTAGAAAATGACTTCCTACAAGTTATTTTTCAGTGACACTCTTGTAGTCCATATTACTACAAACTGCTTATCATTTAGCACTTAGACAAGCCCAGAACAAATGACTGTAATTAGTGAAACCAAGGTAACCAAGAGCAAGGTGAGTCAGCTGCAGGCGCTATTGACGAATACGTTATTACTTGTTCTATATTGGAAAACACTTGTCCCAGACAACACAGAAATGTTTGCTTACTGATCCTAGAATACCAAGATTTCAAATGACATCTTCAAGTTTCATTGTCTCCTGTAGGCTGACAAGATTATTAAACATGATATTTATGACCCAAGAAAGCTCACTCAGTCTCTTAAGCAAAATATCATTTTAGAGCACTACAGAATACTATCTGTTATTCAATTTGATAACTAGCATTATGTAAAAAAAGCAAGCACACAAACAAAAATCACATTTTAATGTGTTTCTAGACAGAGCAATGCATTTATTAAATATGTTTAAAAATAGGATCAATTAGAAATAACCAAAGAGTGATTATTCCGTATGCCAGAAACTCTCAAATGCATGAAATGCCCGGTGTGGAAAAACCACGGATTATTTTTTTAATCAAGAGAGTGTAATGAAAACACTTGATTGTTTCTTCTATAAATATTATGAGTGATTTGAGCTCTTGAGCAAGTTTTAGTTTGTAAAATCCTGACACACAATCATTTACTTTTTGTGTGCATATTTTAACAGCTCTTTATATAATACAAAGAAATCAATTTTTCATAATTACTAAGCCCCCAGATTATCCTCAAGTATTTTGGAGTTTAAAACAATTAATTATGTAAATTGTTTAAAGAAATAACACCAAACTTCTTATCATATATTAATCTCAAGTTATAATGACTTTTTAAATTTTAAATTAAACTGTGTATAATGCTGGGGCTTTCCAGGTGGCTCATTGGTAAAGAATCTGCCTGCCACGCAGGAGATGCAAGAGAGGGGAGTTTGATCCTTGCACTGAGATCTTCTAGAGAAGGAAATGGCAACTCACTCCAGCTTTCTTGCCTGGGAAATCCTAGGCAAGAGGCATGGGCAGAGGAGCCTGGCAGGCTACAGTGCATGGGGTCATACTGAGTCTCACAGGATTTAGCGATTAAATAGCAGCAGCGGCAGCATGTACAATACTAAATCTGACTTCGATTATAATAATCTATTGATAATTGTCATGCATAAACCCAGAAGTAAATACTGATCAGTGCATTATTGAGGAACATAAATGTGAGTTGAAGCTGGGATAAGGAATCAGACTAAGATCAGCAAGTAAAACAGGTCAACTATTTTCTAGACACCAGGGAAGTTAAATTATCCTGTTCCTATAAGGAGATAGGTATTAGGGGGAAAAAAAAAGAGGAAGGGAAGAAGAATATCCCCGATGCACACTGACACGGCAGGTAACTAGAAGCTATAGAACCAGAGAGATCTGTATTTTGATGCACTGTACTCTAAACATTCCCAATTTATAGTGTAATAAGGAATAAAAGGTCTTTTTGATAGATGGAAGTACCATTAAAAGTCAATTATGAGCAATTATTTTAAAAATACATTTATATCATATTAAATTTGAAGTTGATGGAAAAATTCAAATATTAAGATAGAATTATATTACCAGATCCTGATAAAGATGGGTACTAATGCAAAATTTGGAATTAATACAATTTTCATCACATAACTGATAAAACCCTTTCAAATACACCTCATGAGACCATTAATATTATTTCACATCTTTTTGAGCACTGTACCCAAGAATTCTTATAATTCTGAATATGATAATCACACAGAAAAAACTTAATGATCTATTCTCTGCATTATCTTTAAGATATTTGAAGGTACTTTTAGGAGATGTTAGAAGGTACTTTTATGAGATGTTAGAAGGTACTTTTATTAGAACTTGTTTTCATGGCTAGTTGATATTCAATTGTGCTAAATTTCTTCTCTTGAAGTGTACGGTTTTCTGCCTCTTTGACTTATTAGACGCTAGTTAAAATTCCCTTAGATGATGAAATAAAGTTCTCTGACTTGAAAACCTGTACAAAAAAATTATCATGTGCATAACAAGAAAAGCGAGAAATATGATAAAGTTTTCTGTTGGATAAACAGTGTTACCTGCCTGAAAGGGGAACAACACTTGTACATAATGTTCCTCATAAATTTATGAGCTACTCCTTTTAAAGTGGGATCCCCATAGTGATAACACAGGTTTATGTAAACTACAAAGAGAGGGAAGATGGCATGAATATGTTTCACATGTTTTACCGACAAAACAAGTGTACTAATTTCTCATGAGGAAAATATCAGAAGTAGAAACAATTTTTTTAATCACATAAAAAGTATATCAATAAATTTCAAATAAGTTTTAGAAGTATTCATTGAAAAAAAAATTTTTTTTTTGTCTCATATGTATAGTTTGAGAACTAAATAAATTGTGCCCATTACCTGGCCTCACCTTAGGGAGCCACTGAAAGACGAAAATGACTTTATCTTTTTTCATATATCACTAGTCCCCATTAAGTATATTATTTTAATGACCAGACAAGCAGAGGCGTGTTTAAGTTTTGTGGCGGTCAATGACTGCACAAACGACCGGAATGCCAAGTATTTCTGTACATGGGACATTTAAAAATGCGTATCTTTCACACTGCTTTGGAAATTTTTAACATCTCAAGTTGCAGGCCCAAGAGAAAATAACTTCAACTGTCATTTTTTTTTTCTCATTCAAATGCCCTTATTTTAGAACCTGTGAGACTTGTATAGCAGAAAACTACCGGCCACACCTGAGTTATGAGGTTTTGGTCATTCCTAAGAAACATTTCAACATACAGATTTTATTTGCAATTTCTTGCAATTTATTTTTTTTCCACTTCTCAGAAATGGCCTGTTCTACATGGCACGACAGCTGAAGTGATAGACTGCCTGCTATATAGAGATATATTTAGACAAATTTTAAAATACATCTTTTTACACTAGCAAGTAACTTGATCCCTTATAGTCAGAGGCTGTGATATTACCACTGAGAACAAACTGTGATTTCAAAAATGTAATTATAGTCAATTTGTTCTGTTTTCTGATGAATTCAATACAGTAAAATTACATGGACCTTTCTCATGTAACAAGCCTTCAAAAAATGTATTTTTCCCCAAATATGATAAATTAGTTAAAAAATCAACACACATGTTTTTGAGGAAATTTTAAGTCTTCTTGTAATTATTTAACACTGGAGAAATTCGAGATATTAACAATAATCACCAAAATTTCTGTAGTTTTTGGTTTGGTTTGGGAGCAGAGATTTTACAACATAATTCATCTATGAAAAAATCAAAACATGCAGATCAAAATTTTCTCACTACCTAACATATTTCAATATATTTATCTTTTTCTCCATGTTCTCTTAATATTTGTCTTATATCTTTTTCAATTGTAAATGTCTCTGCATTACCTAGTTGTAGCTCATATTTTCACCAGAAACCTGGTGAAAAAGAAAAAGCTTTTGCTTATTCAGATTATGGTATAAATTCACCTTATTTGTAAAGCCAGAAGCTAATTACCAGTATCTAAATTCTTTTTGGAGTTGAGAAAGGGAAATTTTTAACTTTATGATAGGCCGAAAATTCTTATTGATATTGCAGTAGTAGTACAATGGCTTAATTTATTTCATGATTTATGTTTATCTACTAGTATGAAAACACTGACAATATAAATCACTTTTTAAATTTATACTCAAGTTTTGAACATGTGTCATGTACAAGTCTCATAATAATTAGTTAAGAAATAAACACATTTAGAAGCTAAGCTGTCTTTTAAATAAAAGAAAAATTTAGAAGAAGAGAAATTTGAAAATTTTCAGGTAGATTATAACAAGTAACATTAACTTATGAGGGTTTTCTTCTTCAATACACATTTTAAGAAGGTCAATTATTAAAAATAAATTCAAATTTAATCTTAGTGTGCACATTGTAAGTACTTAATAAATGGGGGGAAAAAAACAACTACTTACAGCTAAATAGATCTTAGATCTACCTCCGATAATTGTACTAGTTTTAAGTTCATTTCGTCTTTTTTTTTTCGGCTATTTACGCTGTGATTAATCAGTTTCTCCCCTTGTGATAGTTTATGCAAGCATTTACCACATCTCCTTGGACTTCTGCCATACCTACCCAATACATCAATAGTGCAGTGAAATAAACGGAAAGCACCTTGACAAGCCTATAGAAAGAAAGTGCCACAGACCAGTGGTCACGTCGAAGAATTCCACACATGGAGCCAGGTGCAGTGGAAAACTGAAAAAGCTTATGTGATTCTCTGTGCAGCTGCCTCCGTGTTTAAAGCCCTTCTATGAACAAGATTGGTGACTGCAAATGGCTTAGAGAGGAGAAAAGCAAGTGGGGAGGAGGGAGAAAGAACAAAAAAGAAAACTATTCATAGAAGAATAAACAGAAGGCATATCCAAATAAATAAATACAAATTAATGTTAACATAGAAAATGAAAGTGGGAATAAATAAAGACTTAGGAAGTTTAAACAGGTGAAGAACTAAGCTAGACAGTGTATACTATGTAACATGCAATGAGATACAAACTAGAGAATTCAGAATTCATATCTTTTCAGTGTTGTTTTTCCATGATAGTCGAACTTTCCCCTTTAAAACCTAAAGCTGAGTGGGATTTGCTTATTAGCTCAAAAGTTTTCCATATCCTAAACCTGGAAACAGATGTGCTATGAAGAATATTCTCTAAATATCGCAAAATTGGAAGATCATCAATACCTCGTTGTACAAGGAAATAAAGCAGATGTACCTGTTTGCCTGAGATAGGCTTAACTTTTAGGAAATACTCTAGCCACTTGGTGTGAAGTTTATAGTACACAACAAAGAATGGACTGGAAAAAAGTCATTAAGTAAAGGCATCTTAATTCTCTGCATTTAGGGTTTTATACTTTAAAAGGTAAACAATGCAAAATCATTTTAACAATGAAACTAGATACATTAAATCTGACTGCAATTCAGCACAAAAATGTGTAATTATTTCTTAATACAAGTGTGTTAACACAATTCAAAAACAGCTATCATTGCGCCCATATGTTGTGGCAACCTTATAAATGCTAATGAAATAGTTCCGCAGATTGTTAACTCTGTAATACTTTTACATGTTAAAAATCTAAGGACAGAAAAAAAGAATTTGCCATTTTGATAAGAAAAATGAAAACTACCCCGCTTTTAAACATGTTTTCCAAATACAATTTAGCATTTAACATTTTCAAATGTTTTGACATCTCAAATAATTTGTAAGTAATATTACCAAAATGGCAACATTGAGTGCTTGTGAAATAAAAGAGCTGCTGGGAAGGCACATTGATAAGAACATATTCCCGTCCATCTTCCAAATTTAGCACTTTTTGCAGATGTTTATTCCTTTCTCTTTCTTCAGTTAAGTTATTATGGCTCATTATGTCTGAGGAACTAAACTAATTGAAATGTTCATTGAGACTGGAGTGTTACAGAAAAAAAAAAAAAGTAAGGGGGAGTGGGAAAGGAATAAAATACACCCAAGGAAACATGCAGCGGGGGATTTTCTTTTTTTAATGTTAAACATTTTGTTTCCAAAGCTTTAAAAGGCTGACTATGAAATCAGAAACTGAAAAAAAGAATAGGAATGAGCAATTCCAAACGTACACCTTTTAAAAGATAACAATAAATCATATGTCATATATAGGCCAAAAATGAAAGGGACTTTGTACTCAAATATAAACTTCTGGCAAGATCTGGTTTGTTGTCAGGTTCCCAGACACTAAATAGATGCTCTGTTCACTTAGCGTGAAGGCCCGCAAGGGGCAGGGACCTCCGGGGATTCTTGGCAGTTCTCAAGTCTCATTAGGTCTGCATATTAATGACTTGCAGCAATATAAAGAGACCCTTGAGCAGTCTTTTCTCTCCCTCCTCCTGCCTGTGTTTCCCAAGGCCAAGGCAGCCTCAGACACACCACACATGAGCCAAGTGGGGCCAGTAGCCACCACTGCTGCCAGGCGACGGTGGGGCGGGTACTGCCCTTTGACACAGTGCCTCAACATCTTTCAGAGGTCCATGCAGTGTGTTAAGGAATGGGTGCTCTCGAGGATCAGTTACCTTGAAAAGGAGAACCCTATCTCCCCATGGCTTAATCACTAACCAAAACAGAGCTTAAAGCTCAAGTGAATGAAGTTGGACCTCCACACAGTCCAACGACGGGCGCTTTTTAGAAGTGACACAAGTTAGCTTGCCTTTGCATTGCTTCATGTGTCAGATGAACGCAAAACTCAGTTGAAAGAGAAAAAGTTTAAAAAAAAATTCATAAAGCATCCTTCATAGTTGAAATGCAAACAAAGTAGAAAGAAAATCCAAACCTTGTGAAATTGTTTTCATTATTTTAAGGTACATATTTTATTTCTTTTCAGTGTTTTCTTTAATTGTTAGTAACTAGAGTTATCAGGATTCTATAAAACTTAAAGGGGACATGTGTACAGGAGAAAAATAAAGTAAAACAAAGTAAAAAATATGTATCACATTGTAACTCCCACCAGGGAATACCTTCAAGCTTACAAGCAAATACACCCAGAGGTCAACTTTTGAACATGGATTCTGTTGAAAATATGAGGAATGCCTCAGAAAATGCACATTATCAAGTGTTTACTAATGTCTTGAAGCCTAAGAACCCAGATTTGGAAATCCTGCTTTCAATCTATTCATGACTTTTAATCACCATTCCTTCTCTCATCAGCGTTCAGTGGTATGTAAAATGCATTGCTCTGGAAGTGAGAAAATTTGGATTTTGCTTCCCAGTCATTCACTTTTCCTCTTGTGACCTTGTACAGGTCAACCAATTTCATTCATCTTCTGTTATTTCATCCATAAGCAAGTCTAATAATAGCTTAATTGACTGAAGACTGGGGACTGGACCAGGTGAGCAATCTATGTCCTTTGTACGCAATATAATTCCCGGAAAGAACATGACATAAAAAAGAAATGTTTCACGGTCTCACGTATTCCACAATGAATTTCTAACTTTCATTCTCTAAAGGAACATTAGACTGTATTACAAGTCCCTTTGAGTATACAATTGTCAACATAGGATGACACCAGTTTTCTGTAGGTTTACTAACACTGAGAACTACCTAAAACATCATCCTCTGAGGATTTATTTTTTAAAAATCCACTATAAAAGTCAGCATCGCCCTTTAATCACACTTACCAGCTGACTGGCCGCGGTTGGTGGCGTCATGATCACTATCTCCCTGTTCACTGTCTCCATGACCACTGTCCTTAGAGCTTACTATGTCGGCTTCCTGGAATGCAGAACTAGAAGTACAAAAATGTGAATATTAGAATAAAAAAGATTGAAGAAACACAGAAAACATTCTTCTGCCACCACATGGTCACCTATGGTGCTGCAGATGCTTATAGCTCTTGATTTCTGCTTAAAGCTAGTTTTTAAAACCTTAAGCCTAACTCTCCAACCCTGAGCATCTGCAGTCAGTTTGAGCCCTTAAGGCATGTAAAGCTCAATCATTATTCTATGATTAGAGCTGAGCATATGTTTATATCACTGTCATAGGACAGATATATATGTATATGTCTGGAATAGTTAGGAAGATTATCAGAAGCAGTGTAAGAGTATAAACTGACAAAATATTCAAATATACTTAGTGGTTGTATATAAAAGAAACACACCAATATTTTTTAATTTATTGTCTAGAAAACCTAATATAATCAATATTTATGTCCTGTCCTAATTGGAAATACTTTATCATTTTCTATTTTGATATTGAATAATATACCTAATTCCTACTTTTAGTAGGTCGCAATTTGTCTATACACCAAGCTAGGAAAAAAAAAAAAGGAGTCCATACCTGTTAACTCGGCGAGGTCTGTCAACTAGATAGCTGAGCTCTGCTCGCTGATGTTTATTCTAGAAAAAAAATAAATAAATCAAGAGCATTCGAACGCTATGGGTTTACCTAACAGTCTGATTTTGAGGTTAGTAACTATTTCTAGCTTAAGTAATTGTGTACATTATTAAGGAATTTCTAAGCTGTTCTAAGATCTCAGACTAGTTATTATAAAGACTAGTGCTAGTAAAGGCAAGAAGATATGCAGATTTTGCATATCTAGATTTTCAGTAAAGGTTAAAAAAATACACAAATAAAAGGCCAATTTTAAATGTGTCTGTGTGTGCGTTTTAAGGAGAGAATGCAAATAACCTCATAGCTGGCCCTCATAAACTATTGTCTCCAATAGAGTCAACCTAGAATATGCTGCAGTCTTCCTTTCAGTGGCCTAAAAAAGTGTTTAGGTGCATACTGGTTGACACAAGAAAAACAGCACGCTCAATAAGCAAAAAGGTTGGATATTTTATGGAATAATTTTGTTGTTTATTTTCAAAATGTGCTTAAGATACAAATGAGCTGTACAAATATTCATGAAAGTCAATGAATAATATCTAAGACTCAAAATAAATAAAATAACCTGCCAAAAAAGGAGTTCATAATACCCGCTTCCCTCCTGACCCCAATTCTTTCCCGCTCCAAACATACTCTGCATTCTCCTCCCCGCCTCCACCACCCCACACGCACCTTTTCCGGTCCAAACTTTCTTTTTACAGAAATCAACTCTGTTCTCCCTCTCCCTCCCTCCTTTCAACTTTGCCACTTCTCCATCTTAGAAAAGGAAATCGGAATTGACAAGCCAAATTCTTTGATGAAGAAAGCCAACAGCAGTGATTCATCAAAAACGATGGCAAGAAGGTGATTATTAGCTAAAAGGAATATGTAAGACAACGACTGTTGAAGCCTTTCCGTGAGTTTACGGCTTACAGGGGTTTGTGCCAAAGCAACTTCATTCAAATTCACACTGTGTGGGCGTTGGGCTTCAAGAACGTCTGTAAATGCTGTCCAGAGTAGAACTGAAGGCTTTTTTTTGCAACCCGAGTTCAGAGAACAAGGATCACTGAAACATGCATTCGAGTTTAGACAACTGTGCAAAGTTAAACAATCTATAGCTTACTTTTACACGCGACTGAAGGCATCGATAAACAAAGCCAAACAATTAACTTTATTATGCTTGGGACAAATGCAAAGAGAAAAAAAAGACCTTTGCCAGTGCCAGAAGGTCCCTCCCTGCATTTCCCTCTCCCCTCGGGCACTTTCTCCTTTAGCCCCAGCTTTCTAAGAAGGGAAAGGACTGGGGTGGGGTGGGGTGAAGGGACTAGGATTTTAAAAGGAAAGATGCCAGAGGGAAGAAGGAGGGTCCAAGGTGGCAAAGCACCAAAGGAGGGCAATGAAAATAAATGTGGAAGGGTGGAGCGCAGAAAATTAGGGACGACACGAAGTTTAAGTTACACAAGAAGGGGTGGGAGAGGCAGCTTTCCCTTCCTGCCCCCACAAAGATACAAATAAGCTAATATCCTAAAAATAAATACACAGTGCACCAGAGATACAAGGGCCGGGCTAGAGGAGGCTTTCGGATGGAGGAGATGAGAGATGGTGGTCCTTTCGCTTCAGCCTTACCTCGTTGGACAAAATGCTTCCGTTGGAGATGATGTCGGGCTGCTGGTCTGTGTAACCGGTGACGATGGCCCCGCAGGGGTTGTGCTCAGTGTCCGTACTCCGCGATGGGCTGCAGGGCTTAAGGAACATCAGGTCGGTTTTGGCGGACTCGGGGGTCAGGCAGACCTGGTAGCAGTAATTCTGGTTGTGGTGATGGGAGCCAAAGCCCCCGGACTCCTCCACCGGCACCTGGGCCGGGTTACTGGGTACGTTGGAGCTTTGAACCAGCATGATGTCCGACTTGCTAAGTTTCTTCTTGCGCGCCCGGGCTTGGCGGCCGCAGCAGGTCGACCCCCCGCTGCCACAGCAGCAGCAGAGGCAGCAGTCGCTGGCCAGACACGTGTAAATATTCAGCTTTTTCTCTTTCTGGCACCGCACTGCAAGTACGATCATGGCCAGAAGGAAGATGAAGGATACCGAGCCCAGCGCGATGATGAGGATGAGGGTGAGGTCCAGCGACGTCTCCCCGCCGCCGGAGCGGCTGGGGCGCTGGTGCTCTCCTGACCCCCCGCCACCGCCCCCGCCCCCGCCCTGGGGCTCGACAGCGCCATCCACCAGCTGCACCACCAAGGTGGCGGTGGACGACAGGGGAGGTTGCCCGTGGTCGCGCACCTCGATCACCAGTTCGTAAGGCCGCTGGGGGTCGCGCTTGGCCGGCACCCGACGCGCTGTACGGAGCTCCCCGGTGCGCCAATCCATGCGGAAGAGGTTCATTTCGTTACCCCTCACGATGCTGTAGGTGAGCCGGGCGTTCTCGCCGTCATCTGCGTCCACCGCGGCCACGCGGGTCAGCAGGTAACCGGGCTCAGCCGAGCGGGGCAGCACCTCGCGCGCCGGAGTCCCGTTGCGCCCCGGAAGGGGGGCGACGATGGCAGGAGCGTTGTCGTTCTGATCCACGATGAGGATGTTGACCGTGGCGTTGCCAGCCAGCGCCTGGGGGCTACCGGCGTCCCGCGCTTCCACTTGGAAGCTGAAGTCCTTGAGCTGTTCATAGTCGAAGGAGCGCAGGGCGTACAGGTAGCCGTTCTCGGAGTTGATGGACACGTACGTGAAGACGCTCATGCCCTGGATCTGGCACTCCAGGATCGAGTAGGCTAGCTGGGCGTTGGCGCCCTCATCACGGTCTGTGGCGCTCACCGCGTAGATGTAGGCGCCTGGCACGTTGTTCTCGGTCACATACACGTCGTAGACCGGCTGGCTGAAGCGCGGCGCGTTGTCGTTCACATCTGACACTTGCACCTGGATGGACTTACTGGTGGAGAGGGCAGGCTCGCCCCGGTCGCGAGCCACCACGGTCAGGGTGTAGGAGTCCCCCGCCTCTCGGTCCAGGGGGGCCTCGGTCACGATGGTATAGTAGTTCTTGAAGGAAGACTTGAGGCGGAACGGCACGTCCCCCAGCAGCTCGCACTGCACCTGCCCATTCTCCTCGGAGTCGCGGTCGGTTACGCTGAACAAGGCCACCACCGTGCCGGGCGCCGCGCCCTCGCTCACCGCCTCCTTCACGGTGCTGAAGCTGATCTCCGGCGCGTTGTCGTTAGCATCCAGCACCCTCACTATCACCTTGCAGTGCGCAGGCACGGCGTTGGGGCCCAGGTCCTTGGCTTGAACGTACACTTGGTACACCGGGCTCTCTTCGTAGTCTAGCTCGCCGCTCACCTCCAGCCGGCCGGTGCGAGGGGAGAGTCCGAAGAGCTCGCGCGCCCGGGGCGAAATGTGGCTGCTGAAGGCGTACACGACCTCCCCATTCTGGCCCTCATCTGGGTCTGTGGCGTTAAGCTGGATCACGAGCGTACCCGGCGGCGAGTTCTCTGGTAGGGACACAGTGTAGACGGGTTGGTCGAAGGCGGGCACATTGTCGTTGGAGTCCAGCACTCGGATGGTGAGTAGGGCCGTGCCGGTGCGCTGCTGCTGGGGGAGCAGGCCCCCTCCCCCGCCGCCGCCTCCTCCTCCATCTCCGCCTCCCCCTCCTCCCCCGTCCACCGCGGTCAGCACGTAGCGGTGCACCGCTTGCTGCTCTCGGTCCAGAGGCTTCTCCAGCACCAGCTCGGCGAATCGGTTGCCATCCCCCTGGGTCTGCACGTCCAGGGAGAAGTAGCTGTTGGGGGTGATCTCGTAGTCGCGCAAGGAGTTGGTACCCACGTCTGGGTCGAAAGCGCTCTCCAAGGGGAAGCGGGTGCCTGGCGTGGCGCTCTCAGAGATCTCTACGGTCAGGTCCGGCTCCGGGAAGGAGGGGGGGTTGTCGTTGATGTCCAGCACCTCGATCTCCACCCGGAACAGCTCCAAGGGGTTCTCCAGGAAGACCTCCAGGTGCAGGACGCAGGAGGGGCTCTGCTTGCAGATTTGCTCGCGGTCAATCTTCTCATTCACGTACAGCACCCCGGTCTCCAGGTTGAGGTCCAAGTAAGGGGTCCGAGAGTTGGGCGCCGTTTGAAAGCCGCGAGCCGAAAGTTTTGTAATGTCCAAGCCCAGATCTTCAGCGATATTCCCCACGAAAGTGCCATGTTCCTGCTCTTCCTGCACCGTGTAGTGAAGCTGGGAAAAGACTCCTTCCACCATCCAGAGCAAGGCAAAGAATAATAGCACAATCATCTCCAAAGGGAAAGGAAGCAGCTTCCCGCAGCCAGTCAGCCACCCAATCACCTCCCCCACCACCACGAAAAAAAAAAAAATCTCAAATAAAAAATACAAATAAAAGTGCGCTATGTGGGGGGGCTCCTGTGGCTTTCTGTCCTTACAAATCTTATTTCTTTTGCTTCATTTTAGGGTTTCCCCCAATTCAACCTCATTTTTTGATTTTAGAGAAGGAAGGGTGACAGGCGTCCCCTTTCCTCATCTGTAATCTTCCCACTGACCAATTAATAAAATAATAATACAATAGTCAGCGTCCTTTATTCCGACAGTCTTGGCGCAACGCGGCGCTGGCAAATCCCAAGGAGGAAATTTCGGTATTTCAAGACTGTCCTCGGTTTGTCTTCTCGCTGATGGGAGGAGAAGGAGGAGGAGGAAAAGGAGAAGGAGGAGGAGGAAGATGAAGAGGAAGAGGAGATGCTGTTGGCACCGCTGAACATGCCTCTTACTGTCAACGGCTGGCAAATGCAAAAGGGCTTAAAAACAGCGAGGGAATTTTGTGCCGGAAAAGCATAGAATGGCTCTGCAGCATAAAACTTTCATTCTCTTCATTTCTCCGGATGGATGTTCTTGGCATTTTTTCCTCTTTCTATTTGTCTTTTTTGGCTGTCATAGTCTTGCCTCTCTCTGTCCTCATTTCCACCGTCGTTTGCCTCTCAGTAACTGTGATGAGCAGTTTCTTTTTTGCTGTTTCCTTCCCAAGCCTCTTCTTTCCTCTAACCTGTCTCTCTGCTTTTCAGTTCTTCCCTCCTCCTCCTGCCTCAGCCCTAGAGCCTGCGATCTCGGCTGGCAGTTTCTGAGCTCCGAGCGCTCCGCTTCTCTGTTTTTGCGCAGCGCCCTCATTCTGCCAACCAATCGCCGAGGAGCACCACCCACCGAGTCAGAGCTAATTGGACAAGCCGGCCGTCAAGAAGGCGCGTCACGCAGCAACCGGGCCGGGCGGGATGGAACCCGCGCCTGGGCTGCCGGGGTGAGTGTGAGTGTGAGAGCGAGAACAGCCCGGCAGGTCCCGAGGTGCTAGCTGGGGACTCTGCCGCGGAAAGTTCCTAGTCCCCAGCCGCAGGTAATGGAGAGGGAATAGAGAGGTTTCCCTGTTTGCATCAGCAAATGCGAAAACATAATAGCAGCAGCGGCATCCTCTCCCGGGAGCGGGGTTTCCAATGACGCTAACATTCTTTTTCCTTTAAGGTGTTTTCCTTGCTGCTCATCGTGAAAATAAGTCACCGAGAAAAACAGGGAAAAGTTGCAGAGGGGCCACTAATTGGCAGGGGTTACCAAATTAAGGGACCCTGGCGGAGATTAGCAGGACATTTAAAAACAGATATGGCGTAGGCTGTGTCAAACTAAGTGTGAAGGTCTTGAAGGGGCTGCGGGGAAAAGGGGTGAGACAGCTGGAGTGTGGAGCAGAGGTGGGTCCCAAACAGCCAGGGGATGCAAGCCCAGGGATGAACGCTGGCGGCTCCTATAGACGTGCAGACGCTTTATACTCGCCTCTTCCCTTCCTAAACGTACATCTACAGTATCTTACCAAAAGATTAATTCGCTGGGGGATCTGATTTGAGCTGTGAGCCCTTTGATCAACGACTGAGGAGTTTCATTTGAGCTCTGCTTTCCAGCCCGCCAGCCTAGCGCTGACTCTCTGGCCTCGGGCACAGAGCTCTGCCGTTCGCTGCAAGGCGCCTCGAATATCCCTGCGCCTCCCCCTGCCTAGTGCAACGCAGCGGCGGCGCGCACAAGCTTTTTTCTGTTTTTTTTTTTTTTCCTGACAATTGGCGATCTCCTCCTCCTCCCTACACTAGACCCGAGCACCGATTCTTGCCCAGCCTGGAGCAAGACCGCAGGATGAGGGCAGCCGGGCGGCTGTGAACGCGTATGCGGGAGGGGTTGGGGGTAGGTGCGTGGGCTGGGGCCGTGCACACGCTGGGCCCCAGTGTGTGTGAGGCTGCGAGTATCTGCGAACGCGCTTACACATCCATCCACGGCGCTCGCATCCATCCTGCAAGGTCCCGCGCATCGCTCTGTATAAGCCCCAACGGAGCATCCCCACAACACCTCCGGGGCCCCGAAGGATGCGCTTGAGGAGCTCCGAGTGCTCACTCTCGGCGAAGCGCGGGGGCAAAGCGGCGCGTAAACGCACCCAGTTCTTGTGAAGTTAAAATACAGCGCGAACTCTTCAATGCCAGAGTGGATTGAATGTTAATTCTCCAAAAAGATTTTTAAAAGCATAATTGTGTATTAATTAATGGGCTGTAGGGGGTTGTTTATTCAACCAATGCAACTCTTGTTCAGTTGCCTTCTTATGCTACAAGATAGAAAGATCCCTTGGGGCTTCCTGGTAATGAATGACCCGGGAGTAACACCGCTACAACCTGCGGGAAAAGGAGAGTCGTTTACCCGATCCTGAGGTATGTTGTCATTCCCTCCTGGCAGGGAATTAAGAAGGGCGAGTGGCCGCGGGAGTATAGACTGAGACTTGCCTCTCCGAGTCCCGCGAGTGCCTGTCTGCTGCTCTAGGCCCCCCGCCCCCCATTGGCTCTTTCATGGAGATAGGTCCAGCCTTTGAGCGGTTGGAAGGAAAGGATGCCAGCAAAAATGGCTAATCCTTTTCCAGCTGCAGTAAACTGACGATTGGCCAAAGCCCAGGGAAAACCGCTGCAGTTAAAATGATTTTAGCGTCACGTCTGCAGCTGAGAATGGAGCGTCAGTTTTTAAAAGAACCTGTGGATCAATGAAAAGGAGATTATAGTGTATCTGAATATTAATAATGGCATTGCATCTGTACTTTCTCCCCCTCCCGTTCCTGATTTTTCCTTAGATCTGCAGGATTGAAATGAAATGTTTTGAGGTCTTCAAGCTGACTCATCAAAATAATCCTGGAGCATTTTTTAAATGACGGTAATTTTCTAATATTTCATTTGTACGTACGTAAACACTTGTGTGTGCGCGCGTGTTTGCGTGTGAGAAGCATGCGGCTGAATGACAATGCAGATCCAGAAACTGTGGGAGGGGGTTTGTCTTCTCAAAACAGATGAAGTTTGAGCAGACTTTGGACGTTCGCTTAGAGCCAGAGAGCTTCCAGAGGTGGAGATGAGAACGTGGAGAGATGGTCAGATTTGCCTGTAAATAATCGCTACATCCACTGTAATACTTGAGCTGCATTTTTTTTTTTTTTTTTTGATAGCAGTTGTGTTCGAAAGGGAAACTCTGTCCACAAACGTGGGTTACAGGCGTCTCCTAGCGGCGAAAGCGGCACAGGACAAGCCAGCGAATTTGGCTTTGGGGCTCTGGTTCGGCTGGGCCGGCCTGTTGGGGGCTCTGCAGGATTTCTTGGATCGCAGAGGCCAGGATCCGCGCCGGCGACGCCGGCCGGGGTCCTCTAGAGGTCTCGCCTCTCTGGCTTCAAGTCTCCGAGGCGCCCTGGAATCGGCGGGGTTACGACGGGGTCTTCCTCTTGTGAGAACAAGCGCGAGCCCTCGGTCCGCCTCCCTCTACGTTGCTCCAGCCAAGGGTAATTGCAAGAGCATGTTGTCCCGGGCCACGATTCAGACATTGGCTTTAGCAACCTTCTCTGCCTCCTCACCCTGGCACCATTAAACAGCCCCACCCCGTCACCTAAGGAACAAAACAGCGCTTTAACTCTGTCTTTTAAAAATGCCTCTTAAATAAAACCAGGGTACTTTCTTCGATGCAGTGTCAATGGAGCAGATTTCCCCCTTTGCTTTTTCACTTGTCGGACCCCAGAATTTAGTGAGGCCGTGATTACATAAATAACAGCCCGGGTGGTGGGGCTGACAACCTCTTTGAAGTACAGAATATCTTATAATGCAGCGTCCTTCACCCCCCTCCTCCCCCATAACTGAAACCGGCGGGGAGAAGCAATCCCTAATATAACCCTCCTCTCTCCCCACGCCCCCTCCAGGAACCAACTCTCTGGGCCATCGCAAACTGTATCCTAAAACAGATGGAGGAAAGTAGCTATTATTATTATTTGGAGGGTTGGTTATCAAAATCAGTCTTCATAGAAGTCCTCGTTGGTGTGTGAGTGATAAACCATCCTTGTTAATTTCATTGTCCTCTAAGGGCAGCAGGCGAGGGTGGGCGCTAAGAATCTCACAGTCACGTTTTCTGTACACAGTAGTTACAAACTTTGTGTTTTGTTTTTTTTCCCCAAACTTTGAAACTAACTAACGGGACTGCTTTCCTCCCTACGCTTTTCAGGGAAAGGCGGAAGGAAAACAAGTTTGTTAACTAGCATTTGGATGAATGAGTGTTTGCAGTGATTTAACTTGACTTGAAAGCAATTTGTTTCTAAATCCTCTTATTATTGCAGTGTGCCCAGAGCTTTGAGAGAATTCTTTTTTAAAGAAATAGAAGGAAAAAAAATTTAAATTGTCAATAAGGAGTCTTTCAAATGCCAAACCCCTGCCAGGGTTGAGCTGGGTGGTTCACTGCACTTATTATTCCCAGCAAGCACAGTGCAGAGGGCAAACGCAAAAGACCTGGACTGTATGGCAGCTCTTATGGGTAACCATTAAATCGGTTTATTTGTAGCAGTGTAACCTAACTTCAGAGGTGGGAAGGCAAGGCTTTGGAACCAATGCCATACTGTTCGTTTTTGTTCATCTCCAGGAGAGTGAGTGTTGATGAGAGTTGCTGGAAAAGATTTATAGCATATACATGCTATATGTTATAAGCATTCAGGTAACTCTTTAGTTACTGTGTTCTAATGCTTTGAACCCAATGGAAAACAAACCAACCTGTTTGGGGGACTGAGAATACTAGCTATTAAGTGTTACTTGATATTCAAGGTAGAAATGTTTTCTCCATTTTGTTTAACCTTGTTAATATTGGTGTGGCTTCACATTTCAGTGTCTTTTCAGTTATCAGACAGGGCCATCATTTTGTTAAACTCTAAACAGTGAATTAAAAGCACTGATGAGCTGAAGCAACCCTTTAATGCAAAATGACAAATTGCACTTAAGCAATACATGAACAAGAAAATGATTTATGGATTTTTTACAATGGTCTGAGCAAATGAAAGCAACATGAATTATATATCCTAATGCTCAAAATATCATTTTCTAATAATACTGTTTCAGTTCAGATGCTATACTCTTATCCTTTCTCTAAGAGGTATTGATCAGTAAGAAGTCCAGGAGTATTTTAAAATCAGGCAATAGTGTTTGATACTGTTTCCAAATATATTTCCTAAGTATGGGGTGGGTGATCAACATTGAGCACACTTACATTCTTGTTAGCTCCTTCACATATTGTGTCTTTTAGTGAAAAATAGGTAATCCTTTGGAAATTTATGCTTTGCTCCACACCTTCTTTCAGAATGTAAATAAAGAGATCTGATATGGAATGACAATCTTTATTACATCATGACCTCTTTTTCTGAAAATTAAAATGCATTACCTCATCTTATCCTTCTATAAAAAATTGCTTTGGATATTGAAAAATCTGATTTCTTCAAATGTCTCATCTCTTTTTATTGGTTTATCCTGTTTTTTATTTCTTAATTTTTCTTAGTGTCCTTAAGACACACCTGAGTTAGTAAAAATGTCACATGCCTTAGTTTTGGGGGCATTAGTAGACAAGATAGATTTATTATTGTCTTAAATTACAGAAAAATACTCAATCAGATAGAATTTGGTGGGGTGCCTATCTGAAAAAGAAAATTAGTTACTTCTGTGGTATGATGAGTGACTACTCCTAGCATTTTTTTTAACCATTTGTAGCTCATATAATTATTTTGGGGTATGTATAGAAGTTTAAGTGAAGACATTATCTTTACATTGATTACATAGTCAATCATAGGAAACTTCTAATTACCCAGAGGCCTCTAGAGTTACATTATTAAGCTTAATCTTAATTATCCAGGTTTATTTTTTTTTTAAAGGAAAAGAAAAAAATTGAATCCCAGCCTCTGCTTTTGACAGCATTAATAATTACTCTTACTGAAGATTACTGAAATCAATGATGTGATTAGGATTGTAAATAAAACTATAAGACATCACATTTTAAAAAGCCAGCTAACAGGGATGATATGCGGGTTTTACTTACTGATGGGGCCCAGAGGTAGAAATGAAGCTTTAAACATTAAGGATGATATAGAACAATTTCAAAAATTTAATTGCAAGCCCTGATTAAGTTTATATGAGTAGGAGAAAAGATGTCTAGAATTCTGTTTTCTTCCGCGGTGAGTTTGCTTCTTTTCTGACTCTGATACAGTCAGCAAAATACTAGTGTTTGTCTGGCAAGTATAAATTGTTTTCTTAAGGGGAAGCCCCTTGATTTTTATGAATACAGAATGAGATTACTCAAATTGTGATTAGGGTTACAAGTCATAGCATTATTTTCTAAAGAATTTGAAAATGTTATTAGAGACAGGCACCACAGAGAGACTATCACACAAAGAGTGAGAATTACATTGGTAATTAGAATTATAATAGTAAACAGAATAAATAGAACAGATATTTCAGTTTAAGAAAAATATCTTTCTCAGTTTGACTGGTTACTATAATTCTTTCTATAAGAAACCTGATTTCTATGATGTCTTATTTAAATAGGCTTGTCTATGTGATACTGTAAAACGCTTTATTTGATTGCAATTTCTTGTTTTTTTTTTTTTTTTTAGGTCAAAGTGGCTTAAGGTTTTTAAACAGCCAGTATATGTCAAGCATTCTTAGATAAGTTGTAGTATTTTCCCCCATGTCTACAGGTAATATTATCCCAACATTATAGACAAGTCATATTCAGGATGTTCAGAATTTAAGTAACTCAGCAAATTAGTACAAAATTCAAATCCAGGCCTTCTGATGCTCTCAGGTTGAAGCTCCACTATGATGTTCCTCTGGTCTATCTGATTAGATTTACTTTGGAGGTAAAACAAAAAATGAATTAATTTACAGATTAAAGATGGAGTTCAATCTTTAAAGTTCATCTTTAATCCAGATTTTGTAAAATAGAAGTGCTGATTTTAGACCAGTCAAAATGGCTAGTACCTCATTGAATTGAACCAAGGAGGAGTTCGTAAACATATTTGAGGAGGCTTTTTTTTTTTTTTTAGATTTATTAGGAGACTAAAACTTGAATACATTTTCTGAGAAGTGAGGTTATGAAACACCCATCTCTTTCTCACATTTGAAGCATTTGGCATGGGAATCACGGATTTTAGTGACTGAAAATAGAAACTGATAATACAACCATGTCCAAAAGGAAGCCACTTCTACTTCATCCATTCCTGAAACATATACTAAGTTGATCAGTGGTCCAAGAAGTACTGGCTTGTTCACTTAGTTTATTTAGAGATTGTTAAAATCTAGGAAGAACTAAGACATGTACCCATTTTACACAGCGTAAATATATATATATATATTTGTATGTATTTCTGAACTGATCTTTAAAAGGGAAAGAGTGTTTTGTTAAGCAAAATTTCAACCATCATTTTTATACTAATTTCTTCAATGTTACTCCAAAAGGATTGTTTAAATTTGAAATTTCTGAAAATCAAACAATTAAATTTATTTGACAATCTTGTGCCTGCAGGAAATGACTTAAAAATAATTTTAAATACATGAAGAAATAACCAAAAGAAGAAGATGATGGAATCTTATTTACTTACTGTAAGTATAAAATATGTACTATTATTTTGGTAATAAGTACTGATAGAAGAAAAATATTGTATTTCTTTTAGAAGTGTGCCCAATAACTCAGAGTATGTGTAATGTAGGCCCTCTAAGGAAGGTTCTATATGTTACTTATTTATGAAGGCGCCTAACTGTGGTGGGTGATGATACAGTAAATTATGAAGAATTAAACCAAATTGGGCTCAAATCCCTGCTTCTGCAAATATCTGAACTTGGTCAAATTACTTAACTCCTTTGAAAGATTGGCAAAGTGTGTTAAACATCCTAAACGTCTGTTAAAATATGACAAAAATTGACCTTGTTGAGTCATTGGAGGCTTAAATTGAAATGATATATGTAAAACTCTTAGCCCATGGTAGACTTAATAAATTTTAACTAATATTATAGCAAGAGGTTTTGAATGAGATAGTCCTTAAATAAGATATTTATTGAGAATAATTAGTATTGATTTTCTTGGTGTTTTATTTTCTTTATGAAATCCATACTAAAGTATTTACTTTGAGGACAATTTTGCATTGTCCTTGTTTTGCAGGATATTGTAATGTTAAGAGAATGCAAATCATAAATGAAGAAGACAAAACTAGCTAAATGTTATTAAACATCAAAATATAAAAATCAATGAGCTTCTCTTCATAATCATGTTGTTTTATTTTAACACTTTAATTATCTTCTAGATAAGTTTAAATTTTCTATACGTTTTAGTTTATATGATAAAGCATATGTGTAGATTCAGAAAATCATTTAAACGAAAACATGGGTTTAATTATAAAATACTGTTGTTTTATTTCTATAATCATCAACATTTTAGGATTGTGTGAAAGTGTTTGTTGCTCAGTCATGTCTGACTCTTTGTGACCCCATGGACTGTAGCCTGCCAGGCTCTTCTGTCCATGGGATTCTCCAGGCAAGAATACTGGAGTGGGTTGCTATTCCCTTCTGCAGGGAATCCTCCAGACTGAGGGATCCAACCCATGTTTCCTGCATTGCATGCAGATTCTTTACTGTCTGAGCCACCAGAGAGTCCACATTTTAGGATTAAAAAACTCTTATTTGATATAGTTACTGCTGCTGCTACTGCTAAGTCACTTCAGTCATGTCTGACTCTGTGCGACCCCATCCCTGGGATTCTCCAGGCAAGAACACTGGAGTGGGTTGCCATTTCCTTCTCCAATGCATAAAAGTGAAAAGTGAAAGTGAAGTCACTCAGTCATGTCTGACTCTTCGAGACCCCATGGACTGCAGCCTACCAGGCTCCTCCGTCCATGGGATTTTCCAGGCAAGAGTACTGGAGTGGGGTGCCATTGCCTTCTCTGGATATAGTCACTATTTTCCCTCTAATTCCTTAATACATCCTACTATATTCATGTCAATGAGTACAAAAATTCTCCAGATTAAAAACAAGTTGGTAAAAATCACTTAAGATAGAATGAATTTATTAGAATGACCAATTTTGAGCCTCAAGCCTTTCTCTTTATCATTCTCCTCTTTTGCTATATCTGTGTCTAGCATTGCTATTATTAGTATTCTCCTTAGTAACTCATTATACTTTTAGAAAACAAAAATGCATTGGTGCTGGTGTGATAGGAGCAGAACCATACGAATACCCAAAGAATAGAAAATAAATGTAAATCATGGATATATTTCTCCAGGATTCATGATCAATTTGATAAATAAATAATGCATATAAAATGTTTAGATAAATTCATTAAATGGCATAAAAATACATTTAAACATCTAGTGACTATGAATGCTGAGTGCATGGGAAATATAGAAAATACTAGAATAAAAACATTTAAGCAAAGATTTCTAGAAAAGGGCAGTTTGTGTTATGATTTTAAAGGCAACAGTACTATACAGATTAGCAGAAAAAAACATATCTAAAGCAGGTGAGAGGGACTTGCACAGTAAAGAAGTGAAAATAGTGATAGCAAGAAGCTTTTCTATGGAGATCATAAAAACAGCAAATTGAGCTTTTCAATTACAGGCCAACATCCTGACTTTGGACCCAGTTACTTACATCTATGATGCCAAGGCAGCTTCAATTTTGTTGTATTGGATTTATTCCTCCCTATTCCCACCCACAAGAATTTGGCCAAATTTAAGGTCAGCAGAGTTGGGCGAGAGCCTCATTTAGCTTTCACACCTGAGTAACGCTTTTGGTATGGATTGGGCTAATAGCCTTAGGCTAATAGCCTTAGCCTTAGAATTATAATAAAACCTAATATTATTGCTCATTCATTAGCATATATATTTGAGAATCCTGGCTGCTGCTTCTAATTTAATAGTGACGTGATGATGGCTGCTTTTCTCAAAACACTTTAAAAATCTTGTCTGGTTAGACTACCTAACCAAGTATCTAATTTAACAAAAACGTATTTTCATTCTGCTAGGTGAATAAGGGAGAAATGTATTGCATAAGCCCAAGGAACCTAAGAAACATTCAGCTGAACAGTCCCACTTTTGATAGAGTTGTTGGCTGCATTACCAATGCTTAATAAAGATGTGCTGACTAAATGAATGAATGCTTGACCTTTTAACTTTCCACTTTATTCATCTTTAAAATATATCTAAGATGTTATACTCAATTCCACAGGCTATATTTTTAATAATCTGTATTTGAGAAAGGTCTTTGAAGTGGGTTATTTCAAAAGAAACTCAAATTAAAATGGAAAATCCACTGTAGAAGTGTGTTCAAAACACGATCTCTCATTTACAACTCATGAAATACATTCCTTCTCTCTCAGAACTGCTACTACTCAAAAGTGCTGTTATCAACTTATAATGTTCTTTATTTTCTAGTTTTCATTTTATTTCATGTATACTATATTGACTGTATAACTATGACTGGAATAAGTACAATGGATAGTATTCTGAATTGTTTTTATAAGGTCAGAATGGCAAGCTAAGAAGCAGTCCCCCGCGATTAGAATGTTAAGATGTTAAAAGTAAATATGACTGAGATGGGAGGACATTTGCTGCCTTAGGTAGAATCAGGAGATATTATAATTTAGAAGTGTTTCAGGGTTAAGTTTAAAAGAAACGTTGATTGACTTGATAGATTCAAGGCAATGAATGTCCTGAATTTTAAGTCAGAGGGGACACTGTCTTGCTTTTAGCTTCTGTTCTTCAGTCTCCTGAAATGAAGGGATGTCAGTTCCAAAAAGAACTGTTGATTACCAAAGTATGTGTATTTTTTTCTTTTCTTATTCCCCAGCTTCCTTTTTCATAACTGACAGGACTGTATTGTTTGTGGCTTAGATATGATGGACTTTAGAAGCAATTCTGTAATTAGATTATAATTATTTTATACATGAAGGATTAAGAATAATCTGAGAGGTTTTTCACAGGCTAATAAAACCAGGATTAGCTGACCAGAATGAAAGGATTTAAGTGTAAATATAAAGTATACACACATAAGAAAGAAAAAGGACACAGTAGATAAAACTGTATTTTTCTGTATAAGAAAATATATATATGTATCAGTGAAACAGGATGGATCAGAGTTGGAGGATACTATATGTTTGCTTGATTTATAATGGAAAAGTTCCATGTTTGTGATGAAAGGAAAGATTTAGTTTTTCATCTTACTCAATATACAAAAATGAACTCCGGGTGAATTTGAGCATTAATTCAAAAATAAAACCACGGAATAACTAGATCTGCAGGAGTATCTATCAGCCTGAATGATGAAGTAAACTGAGTCAAGCTTGAATTACCAGAAATTGAGTTCATTGCAGAATAGTAGAAGAATTTTAATTGGGAAACGCAAACTGCAGCAACCCAGGCTCAAATCTGTAGAAGGTCCGCAGAGGGAGCGCCGAGAGCCGGAGCGCCAAGAAAGAGCGGGAGCGCAACCCGAGTCCAAGCGGTAAGTTCATTGGCTTGAGCAGGATTGATGGCAGCTGTTCATTGGTCAGTTTCCGTCTTATGTAAATCATGCATTTACCGGAAATCAGTCACGCAGTACCCAAGTTTTGTTTTCCTGAGGGAAGTTGGTGAGCTTATCCTTTTCATACTGTTTTTTCATTTAGAATTGAAAACCACCGTTCACATATAGAGGATTTACATCCCTCCAGTTAAGTTTCTTAAAAGGGTTTAATGTCCTGTTGTTCAGATCTATTCCAGAAAGAAGAGGAAAAGGAAAAAAAAAAAAAAAATCCCCAAATATCCAAGGGACAGCAGAAACAGGAAGCGCTTCTAGAGCAGAGCTGTCATCCTCTCCTGGAAGCTGCTGCTCAGTAGCCTCTGTCAACGGAAACTGCTGATGGTGACAACACGGACAGATTCTGGAAGGGGGACTCCAGGATTCACAGACCGGACTTCTCTGCACAGTGAGTCCCCTTTGACATTGGAAAGAGAAGGAATTGGGATTCTTAGCCTTTATATACATTCTTCACTAGCTGGATAAAAAAATTAAAAAAAAAAAAAAAAATCCCAGTTTTTGATACTGAGGTTCTAGAAACTCTAGGAAGAGCCTTCTTTCAGTTGTGTGCTCAATCGTGTTCGACTCTGCGACCACATGGACTGTAGCCCACCAGGCTCCTCTGTCCATGAGATTCTCCAGACAGGAATGCTGGAGTGGGTTGCCATTTCCTTCTCCAGGGGATCTTCCCAACCCAGAAATCCAGGGATCTAACCGGTGTCTCTTGTGTCTTCTGCATTGGCAGGCAGATACTTTACCACTAGGCCCTGGGAAGCCCTCTCTCAGTTGGAGAATCCTTAAATAATCACCTGTTTTTCAGATTCCTAATGGAGAGTCCTTTTGGAATGCTGAGAATGCTTCTAACATGCATAGATAGTTTTGACAATTTCTTCTGATCAGAAAAAGCTAAGTTACTGGTTGTTGTATGGTTATTTCTTACTGAATTCACATTCGAATTTTTTTTTTTTTTCAAATTTTTCTAAAAGTTTATGTTTCTTCATTTATTTGTATTTTAGTGTATTATTCCTTGTCAGATTAACTATATTTCTTCTGTTGGTAGAACTGAAATAATTTAAGATTGTGTTTATTTCGGAAAGGCAGGAATGAGTAGATATCATCCTAGAACATATGATTTATATGATGTTTATTTTAAAGATCTATTGTTCTTTATCATGATTCTTTTTAATAACACTTATGAAATAAGCTCTGTTGAGATGGGAAATTTTTATTACAATTTAAAAGTAAAGGCCCCTCTAAAAACCTGCTCTTCTTCCTCCTTAAGTGAGTAGTTTGGATTTAGCTGGCATTCTCTTAACTATGTAATGTGTTTTTTTGTTTGTTTAAAATAAGGACATACATGCATGGGAATATGAGATCTGATTCATAGATGGCAACTGTAATAGGAATTCTTCTTTTTATTTCTATGCTCTTAAGTTTTACCCACATATGAAGATGAGTTTTAGATGTAAAGGCAGAAATGTTATTATTGTTAGAGTTTTATTTCAACTGTAATAATGAAGAATTAAATGGATGAGGAAAAAAGGCTATGGCATTTAAGGACATTATTTTAATATGGTGCTGTCTTAAATTGCTGATGGTCACACAGTCACTGCAGAATTTTATTGTGTTCAAGAGCATTTGTGCATTTCCTTCTTTTATTTGAGAGAAATGTGTTATAGTTTGGTGAATTATAGGTGGCAGTATACACAGCTAAATTCCATGTTTTATTGCAGGTACATAGAAGATATTTCAATTGGTTAACAATTTTATTTTTTAGTTTTTTGTCTCTTTAGCCCCATTTTAAACCCCTCCTTCCTTTTTTTTTTTTTTTGTCATTATAAGAGCATGAAATAAACTCCGTTAGATAACAAAAAAAGTGTTTTAAGTATCAGGCTTATTCTGAAACATTTTAAAGAAGTTTCTTTTTAATGTTATCAAATAAAGATACACTAGAAAGAGTATAATATTCACCTAGCAGTTGATTTAATATTAAAATCAGAATCTTAATGCTGAAAGGATTTTTTAGAATTATATATCAAACCAAAGACAGAGAAGTTTTTATTCTCTCTTTACATTTTCTGTTATAAAAGTTATAGGCAAATACGATTTGATTGCTAAGTTGTAAAAATGCAATACTTTCTTGATTTACTGTCCTGAGGTGGGATAGCTATCTTTGAGCATGTTAAGTACACAATTGCTATTCTTTACGGCTGCTATCCACTCTAAATGCATTATATTCATGAGAACAATAATACAATTATGAATGATGTAGCAAAACAGAATAAGCTTAAATTGATGATCTATAGCCATACTGTGGCACCTCATGGAGAAATAAGAAAGTTAGCAGTCCATTGAAACCATTTCTTCCAGAGAAGCATCTAGGGTTTCTTGAAAGTTACCCACAGACAAATGGGGTAGGAGTGGCAGGGGGAGGGCAGGGATAGTGGAAGTGAGAGCCTAAGAGGTAAGCAGGTCTGACCTGGTGTCTTGCAGTTTTCCTGTTGTTTTAATTTACTTACTGAACTTTGTGAAATGCCACACCCCTTCCCTTTTAAACTAAAATCCTTTTATCTCATTCAAATTCTTCATGTATAGAGAGGAACATTGAGAGCTGAGTAGATGGACACTTACCCAGGGTCAAGACAGTAATTATCAGTGTAGGGTTGACATTACACACTACTACATGGAGAAGTAAGCAGTCCTAACTTTGGATTTATGTTTTCTTCAATATTTCTTATTTGTTGGCTTTGTCCTCTTTGCCACCATAATTTGTTTATTTATCTTAATGCACTCAATTACTCTGCAATTATTGGCCCATATGTAGCTTATAATTTTCAAGAAGATCTGCTTGCTTGCAAATGCTTACTTTACTGCTGGCCAGTTGTTTTAGGATCATTTGGTTCTCTCAAGCTGATGTATAAGCATGATGAATTCCAATATGAAATAAGCAGACAAAGAAATTCAGAAACTATTTCTTCAGATTTTTTTCCCTGCCCTTTTCCAAGGTCAGTAAGATAAATTCTCTGAACTTGAGTATTTTCAAAATACTTTCCAATGAAACTTATTGTTTTTTGATGAGGTGTAAGTTCTCCAGCATTCTGAAGTCTGAGTGCTCTTAGGCATTTGGAGTTTGAAGTAGACACAAATCTCTAGAAACCCAAGGAGATGTTGGCTAAATGTATTGAGTTAAGTTCATTTTTAAAATAAAATGAAGGCATGAACATCGGCTAAAATAGGAGGCTAACCCATAGTCTCCTTTTTGGGTTGGAGAAATGAAATGGGCCCCAGGTTTTATCTTCCCTATTTTTGACTAATTTACTTTCCTTGATAGCTTCTGAGTGAAATAGCAAGTTAAGTATGAGTATCTTTTCACTTGAAACACATATGCTTAGTGCTAATGTAGTCCCACTGGATATGTCTCCCTAGGAAAGTTTTTGTTGAGATCTTAATCCTTCCCACTATTGATGCTTAGGTTTAATAAAAAATAAATAAACATCTTTAAGATGCAGTTATTGCAATATAAGTACAGCTGACTTATTTTGCATATTTAGTTAGAGCCTAAGAGAAAACAAAAAGATCATTTCTTTAGGTTGTGTTTGCATAGTGCTTGCATAAAGCTGTATTATAATCTAGATTTTAGATCTTTTACTTTTATGAACTCAAATTTATCAACTATAGGGTCCTTCCAAAGTTAATAACATGTAATGTGCCATATGACTTGAATTTGAAATGAAAACTAGCAAGACATTTTGGTTGATTGATTAATTCATTTATCCATTCAAGAAATACATATGGAGCACCTACCATGTACTTGGGGCTTCTCTGGTGCTCAGTGGTGAAGAATCGCCTGCCAGTGTAGCAGATGTGGTTTTGATTCCTGGTCCAGGAAGATCCCCTGGGGAAGGAAATAGAAGCCCACTGCAGTATTCTTGGCCGGAAATCCCCATGGACAGAGGAGCCTGGCAGGCTACAGTCCATGGGGTCGCAAAGAGTTGGACACTTACTTGGCGACTCACTGCCACCATGATGTACTAGGGTGTTTGGAATACATTATGAATAAAATAGACAGATGTTCTCAACTGCTTGTGTGTGTGTGTATAATAAATAAACGAGTATGTTGGAAAGTGAAAAGTGCCACAGAGAATAGGAAAAGCAGAACAGGTTAAGAGGATCTCTTAATTTAAAATTAAGATCAGTTTTTCCTTCTCAGATTTGTGAGGGAAATAGAACTCAGACATGAAGTAGACTGGGTTCTTCATAAGGGGCTGTGGTTGTTTGGCCATGACGAGAGAAAACAATCCCAACTTGAGATGTTCTTTTTTAAGGTTTCCTTTAGGAATTGCTTTAAAGTAGATTTCTCATTAGCCACTAAATGGAATGTTTTCCCACTAGGCAATTTGCCCCTAACACTAAATTAGGGGGAGAACCACTAAAACAACTCTGTCATTTAATGATGAGGAGGTTTTAAAAGTAAAGGGATGTCTACATGGGATGTAGAGTAGGTTTCAATTTTTTGATAGTTGCTTTTTTTTTTCCCCCACCAGAAACAAAAGGTAGTATTTAAAGGATGTGTTGGTGGAGGGGAAAATTGGGTTTAGGATATTAAGTCCCCAGCCTGAGACTTTAGAAGAATTTCTTGGTTGCCTCAACAAAACCTTTATCTTCCATGGGGAATAGTTAAACAATAATAACAAAGGAAATTAAAAGCAAAGCAATGTCTAGTGACTGTCATTTGAGCATCAAGTATGTTTCCTAGAGAAACTGATCATGAATAACTTTGTCAAATTTGAGTGCTTTAAGTGCCTACCTACATTGACCTTTACAAAAATATGACTTGCCTTCAAGTTGTAATGAAAAATGCATCAACACGCTAAATGTCAATATGATAGACTCTTCTAGAATGTGCTGTTCTGCCAAGAGTATAGGGTGTGTTGCCTCTACACACTTCATAAGGTTTCTCTCAATTCATTCAGGGGTCTAACTAGACAAGCAGTGGTCTTAGAACGAGTCATGTCCTCTGTCCATATAAAATCTGGAAGTATAAAATGCTCACTCTTGTAGTGCTCTGGATGGTTTTTTTTCTTGCTAAAATTTCATTGTTTGATTTTATCAGTATGCCTGTCTCCCAAGCTTACTTATTTATTTGCTTATTAACTACATACTTCATTTACTCACTTATTAAAAAAGTATTAATATGAAATGAACTCCTTTATGTTTGGGACATTGTGCTAAATACTTACAAAGTCCTGGATAAAAATGTTTTCATATGAAAAGTGGAACTGTGATATGGTTAGTCTCAATACCTAATTTGAGAATGACTAGTTCTTTCTGGATTACAGCTGTATATCGGAAAGGAGAAATGGATTATTGTGAAGACATACATAGAAGCCTCACTAGGTTTGGAAGCAGAGATACAAACTGGATTAATTCAGTTAGGTGATACATATGTGATGGTCATAATGATGACAGAGAAAATGTTACATGTTGTTGCCTATATTCCTCTTAATCAGACAGAGACATTTTAATACATTTCGGAATTATTTCAGCACAGTAGTCCTTTATGTGGAGTTAATAACAATAACAATTGTTCACATATATATATTTAAGTAGTTTGTGAAATTTTTAAAGTTCTTTTGTAAATAAAATTACTTTGTAGGGATGATTTTATTTTTAAACATGGATGGATCAGTTATACCATTATATATTTTATTCACTCTATTTTTTTAGTTGTACTATTTCTGTCTTACTGGTTTGCTGCAACAACCTGTTTTCTTTCTGTAAAGAATTTCTTACACTTTATAGATTTTCAATGCAATTAGTGAATGCATTTCTAATCCTTCTAAACATTCAAATATTGATGTGTAAATCACTCTTCCACCTACACACAATGAGTTCTATTTTATTACAGCATACGTAGAATTATCTTATACATACTTAACCTATGGATGTCTAGTTTCTAACTTAATTTCATCCCATAGAGTTGAAACTGTGTTTTAGTTTTTTCAGTATTATATTTTAGCTTCTGTAGAATGGTTGTGAAATCTCATACAATACCTTTCTGGGAGAGATGAAAGTAATTAAGAAGCACAAAGATACCTATTTAATTAGCGTAGTTGTATCCTCAGAAGAATCTTTACTTGTGAAACGTCTAAGGGAGCTTGCCCTTAGTTAATTGAATCAGAGCATTTTTCGCTTTTTTCATGTCTCTCCACTTTATTTGATTTCGTTGTGTTCTCCACAATGACTCACTAAAAAAAATTCCAGAGTATATATTTTCTCCTAAGTAATATTTTGTTGAAGCCTGTAAATCTGTGGTCAAATCTAGGATCAATATCAATCCTGTTTTGTTACCAGGAAGGCACCGAATGTATTTTTATGATAAGGTATTCAAATATGAAAATATATCTCGTTGATCTTTAAGAGTAAGGAATTTAATATGCTGACATCTACTGAACAGTTCAAATGCAGTTTGAGAGCTGCTTAATCTTCTTTTCATGTGGATATTGCTAAACCACAGGTATAAGAGCTTGTCTCACATATAGATCCTTCCATCCCTAGATAATTGTAGTATTTACTAAGATGAACTTTATCTGTTTCAGCTTAATATTTCTTTGAAAGGGCAGTCCTAATTTAGAAGCAAGTGAATAAAAGGCATCATGCTTTTAATTACTTTTAGAAAAGAAGTTAATTCTTTCCCCTTTGAATACTCTAAATTTGATTAAACTTTTTGGGGAGAGACAAAACAGAGGGGAGTTGCCAGTGGAGAAGTGTGTGGAAACCAAATGTAAAGTTATCGGTCCTTTTACGAAATAAAAGAAACCGAGAAAAACAGCAGCTGCCATTTCAGCTCAGTAACTCCGGTACCTCCTAGTGAAATCATTTCGAGGACTCCTGAATGGAAATAGTTTAAAGGTCTATTGTAAAAGAAATAAGAATTTTATTCATTAATTAGATGCGTCAGAGCTACTGCTTTGATTTTTTGCAAAAATGAATGACCTTTTATTCCCTGGTTATAGTTACATCCTTAAACTCTTGATTTCCTGTGCCGCATTCCATTTCACTTTAAGGTTTCACCTTTCCAAATGCATTATACTAGGCCAGTCGCGAAGAGGTTTTCATTTCCCTTTCACTATAGTAAAAAAGCAGAGTAACTATTTTTAAAATTAACACATGGCAGGAGGGATATAAATTACAGAATTGAAATCTCTTGATAATGCATAAGTAATAGAGTGAGGGAACATTTTGTTTACATATTTTGCATTTCTTACCTCAGCGGAGATAGATAGTGAAGATTTTTTTTTTTTTTTGGTCTTATAGTATTTTTGTTTGTTTGTTTTTTTCATAAAATATTGGACTTTTATAGAGATTATTTTGTTTTGCTCCTTTACAGTTGAGATTGGTCAAAGGCAGAATTTATGCCAGCATTTGGAATTTTGCTGTCTAACATGTATTATGCAGTAATTCACACTTGATTAATTTAGAATTTCTGAAAATGTGAATCTAACATTGAACTATTTTGGCACAGTGGAAAAAATCATGCTAAACAAATAAATAGCATAAAAAATTAGAGAGGAAAAGTATACTTCAAGCAGTTTTCAAAGTTTTAATAGTTGAAAATGTTCAAAGCGTTGTTTTTCAATCACTTTGATATGACAGTTTCAACTCAATTATTAATTATAGCATTTATCTTCCTAAGAAATAGTTGTTTGTTTTAGATAACATATTTCAAGTTATTATTATAAGTTCTTAAAAATAGCTATTATTTAATTTTTTCAGTATAATGAATTAGCATGTGTGTGTGTATATGTGTTAGTCACTCAGTTGTGTCCAACTCTTTGCGACCCCGTGGACTGTAGCCCGCCAGGCTCCTCTTTCCATGGAATTCTCCAGGCAAGAATGCTGGAGTGGGTTGCCATTCCCTTCCCAACCCAAGGATCAAACCCGGGTCACCTGCACAGCAGGCTAATTCTTTACTGTCTGAACCACCTATACATCTTAACAAAATAGTACTCTGTGCAGAAATGTGAGTTCTTCTGCTCCTATTCTCCTCATTCAAGATACTCAATCATCAGGGGCAAGTATTTGAACTTTAGAGGATTTTTCTTTTGGTATTTGTACCTATATATCTAAATGGTTTGTTTCTATTTCTATTTATGGATTTCTCAATTTCACATTCTATGTATCCATTAATGTCCCAGAGTAGAAGCTTATTTTTTTAGCAGTCTGTTCATACATATGAAAACACATTTCCTCTACCTCCATTGTTTCATTAGAGGTTTATCATAACTTTTGGTTAAAACGTTATTCAGTCATTATATTAATATGTATCTCTAAGTGTTTCTATCTGAGCTAAATACTATATATTATGAATATAATTGCTTTCTTATGCAGCACTTTATCTGGAGTGAATCACTTGCTTTATTATGTGTTTAGTTTGTATATCCTTATCACTCCAAATTATCCAGAAGTGCCATAAAATTCTCTCAGTACAAATACATCATGTAAATCAGGTAATCTAGTTTCTTTCTTGCTTATTTCTTTTTTACTTCCAACTTCAGCATCTTATTCCGTTCTGCAGTGGCTATCAATGGAGAACTTTCTTTCATCATCGTCGCATCACCCCCCAGTTCCCTTTGCTTTTTTCTTTATTGATTTTATTCACTCTTTTTCATTTCAAGGGTTATTTATGTGTGATGCTTATCCAGTCAGTTTTAAATGCAGAATTAAAATGTTGATTTAATGCTCAAAATAAAGGGTTGATTGGATGCTCTCTGTGCAAGATCAGCATGAGACTGCAGCACATCCCTACTGTTAGGGAGAGTCACTGAATTTCATTTCAGTTCAGTCACTCAGTTGTGTCCGACTCTGTGACCCCATGAACTGCAGCACGCCAGGCCTCCCTGTCCATCACCAGCTCTTGGAGTTCACCCAAACCCATGTCCATTGAGTCGGTGATGCCATCCAACCATCTCATCCTTTGTCGTCCCCTTCTCCTCCTGCCCTCAAACTTTCCCAGCATCAGGGTCTTTTCAAATGAGTCAGCTCTTCGCATTAGGTGGTCATTGAATTGGGGATTCTTAAATATCAGTGTCTAGAGATCATTTATTTTGGGCTAATTTTCATAGAGTCGAATCTTCTAATCTCTTACAGGCCAATGGGCCTGGGGAATTTCACTTTTGACTATGCACACTTTGAATAAGTGGGCAGGTCTTTGCATAGTTAATTGAGATAGGAAATATAAGCAAGAAACTTGGAGAAGACACATGTTCAAATATATTAACCTTGAGGTTCTTTTGAAATACTAAATAGCAACCTGTATATAGGACTGGAGCTCTTCAGAGAAATCTGGCTTCAGATCAGTTCAGTCTCTCAGTCATGTCCTTCTCTTTGCGACCCTGTGGACGCCAGGCCTCCCTGTCCATCACGAACTCCCGGAGTTTACCCAAATTCATGTCCATTGAGTCAGTGATGCCATCTAACCATCTCATCCTCTGTCGTCCCCTTCTCCTACTGCCCTCAATCTTTCCCAGCATCAGGGTTTTTTCAAACGAGTCAGCTCTTCCCATCAGGTGGCCAAAGTATTGGAGTTTCAGCTTCAGCATCAGTCCTTCCAATGAACACCCAGGACTGATCTCCTTTAGGATGGACTGGTTGGATCTCCTTGCAGTCCAAGGGACTCTCAAGAGTCTTCTCCAGCTCCACAGTTCAAAAGCATCAGTTCTTCAGCACTCAGTTTTCTTTATAGTCCAACTCTCACATCCATACATGACCACTGGAAAAACCATAGCCTTGACGAGACAGACTTTGTTGGCAAAGTAATGTCTCTGCTTTTTAATATGCTGTCTAGGTTGGTCATAACTTTTATTCCAAGGAGTAAGCATCTTTCAATTTCATGGCTGCAGTCACCATCTGCAGTGATTTTGAAGCCCAAAAAAATAAAGTCTGACACTGTTTTCACTGTTTCTCCATCTATTTGCCATGAAGTGATGGGACCAGATGCCATGATCTTAGTTTTCTGAATGTTGAGCTTTAAGCCAATTTTTTCATTCTCTTCTTTCACTTTCTGGTTTAAATATGTAGAATTGATTAGATTCACTCAACTACACAGAACAGCAATATTCCCTTATCACACGTGCTTAATTAAATAAATTTATTTCAATCTTGTGGAAGAGCATGGTGGAAGGCAACTTTGCCTGAAGTGAGTTCTAAAATGTCACTGAGGCTCATTCTACCATCCCAGGGTGTGGCATTCCTCTACAGGGTCCAAAATTTCTGATGTAGACACTTAATTACAGTGGTGTCTCTGGTAGGAAAACAAAGGAAGAGAGGAGGATAGCATAGTTCCTCCCTTAGAAAGAGACCTCGTCAACCTCCAACCCATTCCTTTCTCGTCTCTTTTTACCACAATTTGGTCATATTTGTGGTCCTTTATTCTGTGTGGTATCATGGCAGGCTAAAAATAACTTACTATATTTAAATAAAAGTGAGGAAATGGAGGATGGAGTATGCATCTAACAGTCCTAAATTAAGTCACTGGCGTATAGATTGCATTTGCAAATGTGGATATGTGTGAATCACAGTATATATATTAAAAACCTTATTTTTAAGTCAGATTTTTGTGGATTGAGCAATAAATGGCAGATGAGGCTCTAAAAAGAGAGACAAACCCTTCAAGAAGCTTGCCTGAAAGGTGAGAGTGGTAGGGACAGTACTCCAGAAATTTAGGTTTTGTGGGAGAGGACACTAAAGTGAATTCAGAAAGAGGTGAGTTAGAAAAAAAAAGGACATGGTAAGACTGATGACCAATTAATATTTATTAAGTGATGCTGTTGAGACTGAACTGAATGCTTTTATATGCACTGGCTATTTGCTGTGGGTGTTATTACCATCTTAATTTTTTAAGTGAATAAACTTAGGCCTGGAAGATTAAATAACTTAAACTGAGACACAGAGTTGCTAAATACCAAAGCTAAGAATTTTACTCTAAGCCCCTATGTCATCTTATAACCCCAACCCACCTTACTATCTTATTTATGAAGCATCTCAACTTTGAACTGCCATCCAACTTACTACATTCTCTTTAAAAAAATAAGTTAAGGAGCTCAGTGAAGGTTAATAGATGGTTTTGGTCAGAAAGTGCAGTATATTTGTAAGGTTTCAGTGGTGAAAAACTTTTTAATGCTGACATTTCAAAGCAGTTTTACCAGGAAACTGAATTAGATGCCAAAGGTCCATATTCTAATCAAGTTTCTGAAGCAGAATTTTAAGTAAAATTAATACTACTAATCTTCATTGAACTATAAACACTGCTTAAAAGGGGAGGGCTTTACATTTCAATATATTTAACTTTATTTGGTGTATGATCATTTAAAATTTTAAATAAAAGTTTGCTTATAATGACTATGGTAATGTTTTGTGTGTGTGTGCTTAGGCAGTCCTGTCCAACTCTGCAACCCCATGGACTGTAGCCCTCCAGGTTCCTCTGTCCATGGGGATTCTCCAGGCAGGGATACTGGAGTGGGTGGCCATGCCCTCCTCCAGGGGACCTTCCCAACCCAGGGATCGAACCCAGGTCTCCCTCATTGTAGGCGGATTCTTTACCATCTGAACCACCAGGGAAACCCTATGGTAATGTTTTACTGCAGTTATTTTTGTCTATATGAAGAAGGTGCCCTAGATGTCTGTGTAGTTGGTGACTATATTGTCAGATGGTTTTATTCTTTAGAACCATGTTACTACACTAGATGTTCAAATAAGTGTATAGAATAGAAAAAGAAAACAAAAAGTATGGTTTCTTCTTAGGGAAGGACCAACAGTTTGTTTCTCCCTAAAATCTTCATTTATGTGGATTTTTCATGGTCCAAAGTTTAGCTTAAAAGCCTGGTTCTTTGAATGTATTGAGATTATTTCTGTTTCTCTGGTATCATTTCTCACTGACTAATAGTGAAAGGCTGATGTATATTTTGTTCTTGTTGTTTAGTCACTAAATCATGTCCAACACTTTTGTGACCTTATCAACTATAGCCTGCCAGACTCCTCTGTCCATGGGATTCTCCAGGCAAGAATACTGGAGTGGGTTGCCATTTCCATCTCCAGGGAATCTTCCTGGACCAGGGATCAAACCTGGGTCTTCTGCATTGGCAAGCAGATTATTTACCACTGAGCCACCAGGGAAACCTGATGTATACTAGCAGAATAAGTCCAAGTATAAATAACCAACAGAGACCAGAGGTGTAAACTAGACTAGAACTTCATGGAATTAAGCCTCTGCTGGGACCAATGGCTTGGTGTTCCTGAAATGAGTCCAAGGCAAGTTAATTTAATTTAAATTTATAGTATCATAACAGTTATCTAACACATTCATCTCATACGATGGTCTTACCTCAAGAACAGTTCATTATTTGTGGCTCATTGTGAGGAGAGGGTATAAGTGTATGTAATTATCTGGGCCTTTCATATGCAGCAGTGTATCAAGGTTTTTAAATTACTTAATTTTCCCTTTACTGCAACATTTTCCAGTCGATAATGTTATTCTCATTCTATACATGGGAAAACTAGAAGTAAAAGGTACTATGAATTGTCCAAGGTTTGTAAATGCTTGATTCAGAATTGTAACCAAGGCCAAGGACTCACTCTATAATACTGTCTGCAGAATGCCCGCATTGATTTCCTAGGACTGCTGTAACAAATGACCACAAATTTAGTAGTTTAAAGTAACAAAAATTTGTTTTCTCACAGTTGTGAAAGCCATAAGGCCAAAGTCAAGGTGTTGACTCCTTCTGAAGGCTCCAGGGAAGAATCCTTCTGACCTTTTCTAGCTTCTAGTGGCTCATAGTTTTCCTTGGCTTTTGCCAACAGAACTTGAGTTGCCAACTCCATCTTTGCATGGCCTTCTTCCCTGTGTTTGTGCCTCTTTTCCTTTTTTTGTTTCTTATAAAGACATTTCTCACTGGACTTAGGGCCCACCCTAATCCAAGGTGATCTTCTCTCAAGATCCTTATCCTAGTTACATTTACAAAATCCCGTCTTCCAAATAAGATAACATTATGGTGTTCTGGGTGGACATGTTTTGGGGGACCACTCTTTAACCTATGACAGTGATCAAGGCTGAATTTTTAAAAACATTTTAAAATTGTGAAATATAACAAAAGTATGGAGAAATACATGGTACATAATATACACTATAGTTAATAATAATAAAGTGATAAGCTGAGTAGTCACCCCTGGTATGGAGACACAGAACATTTTCAGCACTCTGAAAATGCACTATTTTCTTAGTAATCATCTCTCCATCCCGAAGATTATCTGAACTTTATGAGAATCACTTCCTCACTTTCCTTTAAAATTTTACTCATGTAGTAAAATAATACAGTTTTATATATTTGTGAATTGTATGTAAATGAAACAGTTATATATCTTATTTTGTGTTATGCTTCCTGTAATTAACATCATACCTATAAGAATCATACACATTGGCAGGCAGAGTGGCTCAGTGGTAAAGAATCTGCCTGCCAGTGCAGGAGACATGGGTTTGATCCCTGGGTCAGGAAGATCCCTTGGAGAGGAAACTGGCAGCCCACCCCCATCTTGCCTGGGAAATGGTGTGGACAGAGGAGCCTGGTGGGCTACTGTCCATGGGGTCTCAAAAGAGTTGAATGTGACTTAGTGACTAAACAACAACAACAAGAATCATGTATATCATTGACTGGTTGTAGTTAATTTTCTTTACAACTTAAGTTATTCATTTTACTTTTGTTGCATATGTGTGTTATATATATATATTTTACTATCATAAATGCTCTTAGTAATTTTTATATATTCTAGTATAGCTGCAGGTTTATTTGAGATATACGCTTATTAGATGGTGACAGTTTTTCAAAGCCATTGTAGCAATATAGCTCTCATCAGCAGTTCATGTTGAGTTCACATTGCTTTCACATATTTAATAGCTCATAGTGCTGGCTAAATTTTAGTTATCTGATAATTTCGTAGGTGTGCATATATATTCCATGATAGTTTTCACTTAAATATCCTGAATTACCAACAATATTGAAAATAGTTTCATAGTTTTATTGAATTTATAATTCTTTAAAAACAGTCTCAGATTCCAAACTTTTGTACTCAACCCAAACGAATGAGGAAAGCTTCATCTCTCAGCTTATGGGATGGAAAAGGGAAGTGTTAAAAAAAGTGAGAATATAGATCTTTTGACCAAAGATATATTTTTATCACAAAAAGATGAAATATAGCAATGAATTGATAAATTCTGAAGAAAATACAAGATCTGTACTAATAGAGTACCTTCAGATAAATATGCTCACAGTTGTGAGATTTTCAAATTTCCATTTCCCTTCTAGCTAAGGCTATGAACAATTTATGGCTTAATTAATTCTTAGGAACTCTAATATCCATATAAAACAGAATTTTAATGAAAATTTAGTTACTCAAAATAAGATTGAATCTGTCAGACCTGTATTAACCTAGTAAGTGGTAAACTGTCTTCTGCACATTCTCCTACCTATGGTCACATTTTAGTATTATATTTCATTTTGAAGATTTTAGTAGTTTCCAGATTTATAATCCTAGCGTACATATGCTTCTATAAAATAATTTTTGTGCTTTATAATTATAATCACATCTCTTTCAGAAGAAGAAAAATAGGAAAGGTGGCCATTATGTATCAGTCTCTCAGATGAATTATATTCTATCATGCTGCTATTGTCCCAATATATGTCTTACTAGTGGATATAGATTGAAATCTGGGTAAATCTATATTATCATTCTACTGGGTGTTGGGGGGTTTCTCTTAAAATCATGCTTTTCAATTTGCTTTGAGTCTCTTTGGCTCCATCTCCTGCTGTTGTAATCATTAGAAGTCCATAGAGAGTGGAATTTCTCAAAATATAGACAGTTTTATTCAGAACATGAGCCCTGCAGGCATTTCTTTTCATTTTTACTTCACTTGGGATATACAGACGCACCTTTGACTTTCATATGCTTATTACAGAGCCTGAATGCAGGGTATGTTTCCTTCTGATTTGAGATACAGATGGCAAAAATCCTCAGTCTGCCAAGAAACTGTATTTGCTTCTAAAATCTGACTGTCCCATTATATGAGTTTGTTATATGAAGATTTTAATAGTGCACATAGGGGTCAAGCATTCTTTGTTGCTGAACTATTAAATCATTCTTTGGTTTTCTTACATCTGACAGTTGTTTTCTACTTCATCTTAAAAAGCGGAAGTTCATGAGCTTTTCATCCGGTGGAGTAGTTGGGTTTTATTCATGCTCGGACTCATTGAAACCTGCCAACCATATAAAAATAGTTGCCAATATGGGAGAAATTTTTCTTGTGTTGTGATAGAAAGGATTTCACTGTTGAGATGTGAGCCTAAAATAAAAATATATTCCTCCATTAAAAAGACAAAGAACAAAAACATGGCTGCTTGTTCTAGGTGGCTTTTTACAAGAAAAATGAACAAAATGGATTATTTGATGACATCTTAGATCTTAAATTATTTTTCAAACTACATATTATGTACTTACAAACTTGAATGTGTGTGTGTGCAAGAAAAACGAACAAAATGGATTATTTGATGACATCTTAGATCTTACATTATTTTTCAAACTACATATTATGTACTTACAAACTTGAATATGTGTGTGTGCGTGTATATATGCATATGCACATACATGCAAATACACATACATATAATGTTAGAAACAGTTTTAACTTAATGTCAATGTTAAATTGGATACAAACTTTCTTTGGACTTGTTTTCTGTTTTTGACAAACTAGGGAAGCAAGAAAATATTTTTCTTTTTTAAATTTGCAAGTGTTTTCTGGGCCATAATTGAGATGTAGGTATCTGAATTTAAAAAATATTCAGAATGACCTGACTTATTTTTTTTTTCTTCAAAGTAAATGTCACTTAGCACAAGTATGGTTTTTCTCCACTATCTGGATTCTTTTGTTGGTTATATATGGTATATTTTGTTGGTTTTCCACCTAATCACCTATAGCAGCAAACATGAGGTCGTAGTTAAAGACATCGAAGTCCTATTGATTCTGCCTGTTTGATGTTTCCCAGTCATCTCTTTTCCTTCTGTTCAACTGGTCTCAGTTTCTAACATTCAGATTTTTTTTTAAGTTTATATGTAGCCATTTTTCTTTCCAGTTTTTCTCTACTCCAATTCATTCTAAATGTTACTTTCACTATCATTTTTCAAAAATATAGTTCTTATCCCATTTTTTCTGCTAGAAGACCTTGTATAGATTCCTGTTGTCTTAACTTTCAAATTCCTAAGAAACTACATAGGTCAATACAGTAGCCACTAGTTCTATGTGGCTATTTATATTTGTTTAAAACTAATTTAAAAAGTAATAAAAGAAATTGAGTTCTTCAATCACAGCCTCATTTTAAGCACTCAGATGACATGCTACTGAATTGATAGTGATTACTGAATAGGACATGACATCACCAATCTAGAGTATTTCCATCATCATAAAAAGTTCTGTTAGATCTGCTTTTGAATGTTATACCAACCCTTCCATAGCCATGTTGCAAGTTACTTTTCCAGCATCATTTTCTTCTACACAGTGTCAGCACACTTCTGTGATCCAGTTATGTCCATGAATTTACGGTTGAAAGCATCAATCATTCAGTCAGCAAACTTTGAGCACCTTTGGCACTATTCTATTTGAAGCACTGTGAATTAAACCAAGACAAAAAAAAACTGCTTTCATGGAGTTAACATTGGTGACAAGATTATAAACATCCAAAATATTAAAAGTGTAAAATATCTGGTGGCCAGGGATACTAGAAAGAAAAATAAAAAATTGTACCGTGCAGAGAACAGTAGGTGACTGGTTACATGGGATGTTCAGGGAACAAAAAAAGGCCTTTATGATGAGGGGATATTTCAACAGAGCCCTGAATAAAGTGAGGAGATGAACTATATAGCTCCCTGGAGAAGTATAAGCCTTTCATCCTATGCCTTCAAGCTTTTGCCCCTCTTACATTTGTGGGAATATCATTTATAAAGGTCACAGCGTCATTAAGCGGTGTCTCTTATCTTGCACTAAAGATTTTTGGTCTCAAGCCAGAATGTAATCAGCATCACAGGCTGTTAGAGCATGAGGCAACCATAGAAATCATCTAATCCAGTTCCTAATTTTAAAAAGGAGGTAGCTGAGATTCAGACAGGTTCAATTGATTTGTTTCAAGTGACAAAGTGAAATAATGGTAAAATGGCAATTAGAACCTTGGTTTCTTGGCTCCTACAGTTGTCCTGTTTAGATAAGAGTTTCTGAGTAATGAAATCCAAATAAGGAAGACCTCTGAAACCTTTGAGGGGCTTCCCAGGTGCCACAGTGATAAAGAATCTGCCTGCCAATGTAGGAGATAGCAGAAAAGGATATAGTATTCTTGCTTGGAAAGTTCCATGGACAGAGGAGCCTGGTGGGCTACAGTCCATGGAGTTGCAAAAAGTAGGACATGATTGAGTGACACATGCATGTACACTGGAACCTTTTTAAGAATTTATATACATATGTGTATATATACATATATACATATATATATCATATATATATCAGTTCAGTTCAGTTCATACATATATATTCAGTTCAGTTCAGTTCAGATATACATATATATATCAGTTCAGTTCAGTTCAGTCGCTCAGTCATGTCTGACTCTTTACGACCCCGTGAATCGCAGCACGCCAGGCCTCCCTGTCCATCACCAACTCCCGGAGTTTACTCAAACTCATGTCCGTCAAGTTGGTGATGCCATCCAGCCATCTCATCCTCTGTTGTCCCCTTCTCCTCCTGCCCCCAATCCCTCCCAGCATCAGGGCCTTTTCCAATGAGTCAACTCTTCGCATGAGGTGGCCAAAGTACTGGAGTTTCAGCTTCAGCATCAGTCCATCCAATGAACACCCAGGACTGATCTCCTTCAGGATGGACTGGTTGGATCTCCTTGCAGTCCAAGAGACTCTCAAGAGTCTTCTCCAACACCACAGTTCAAAAGCATCAATTCTTCAACACTCAGCTTTCTTTATAGTCCAACTCTCACATCCATACATGACCACTGGAAATACCATAGCCTTGACTAGACGGACCTTTGTTGGCAATGTAATGTCTCTGCTTTTTAATATACTGTCTAGGTTGGTCATAACTTTTCTTCCAAGGAGTAAGTGTCTTTTAATTTCATGGCTGCAATCACCATCTGCAGTGATTTTGGAGCCCCAAAAAATAAAGTCTGACACTGTTTCCACTGTTTCCCCATCTATTTCTATATATATGTAATATATATATAAATAATATAATATAATATATATAAATATATATATTTTTATCCCCATCTATCTATATGTGTATATACACACATATACATGTACACACTTCAGTTTGACTTTCTTCAGAACTGTGTTGATAGTGATGTTCCAAATGGACCATTTGTTTTTCTCTTTACACTGCAGAGTCTACCTGATCATTCAGTAACATATTTGCGACAATTTCCACCTATAAATATAATTTGAGCCCCAATACTGTAAAACATTTTTAGCATTATGAACACGATCTTTATATACATTTATATGTGCATCTACAGAGTGTGTATATATGCACATCTCTTTGTAATTAATTCCTTATGCTGCTTTTGTGCTCAGAGTGTATTCACAGAACCCCCAGATTTCCTTGTGTATAGTCCTAAATAGCATAAAGTGATGAGTTTTAGCTGAATTATAGCTCTATTCTCCCAATGAAGTCCTGAGGGATTGCTCTAAGAATTCTCATAGAAGGTGGCAGAATAATACAGTTTCTAGAACATCTTTAAAGAACTAGAAGTCTTTAAACTCATCTTTGGTAGGGAAGGGCTAAGACTTTGCTCCTTTATGGAATGCAGGTCCATGGCATATTCTTCAAAATTAATATCTTAGTAGTAAAATTTTATTATTCTTATTACTATATTGTCAGTGTATAGTAAATGCTTACAGTGTATCTTTATTTAATAATTTTGAAAACAGTGAGTTTGAACACCAAAACTCCAGCTATTTGTATAAAATAAATTTGTATATTTGTAAATATGTTCATGTTTTTATAGCATATTATATATATATTTTTAAATATTAAACTGATTTTTATAAAATATAAAATTTATATATAATATTGTATATTTCTAAAAGTATATGTGTATAAAAATTATATGTTTCAGTGTATAATTTTTAGACAGGAAATCATTTTCTTGTTATATCAATAAAGCTTTCATTTACAGATACCTTTTCAATATACCAGATAATTATTTCTTTTTAGTATGTTCATAGTTACTTATCTTAAATGAATATAATAATTCTTTTTAAAAATATACAAAGCAATCTGCCAAAGCCTTTATATATATATTTTTTTAGTTTTAAAGATTAACATTTTATTTATTTTTATTTTTATTTTTTCATTTATTTTTATTAGTTGGAGGCTAATTACTTTACAGTACTGTAAGGGTTTTTGCCATACATTGACATGAATCAGCCATGGATTTACATGTGTTCCCCATCCTGATCCCCCCTCCCGCCTCCCTCCCCAACCCATCTCTCTGGGTCTTCCCAGTGCACCAGTCCTGAGCGCTTGTCTCATGGCACTGAAACAAGTATACTATCAAGGGTGAAACAGATCACCAGCCCAGGTTGGGTGCATGAGACAAGTGCCAAAGCCTTTAAAATGCATTCTGTGGTTCCAAATTCTGGTTAGTTCCCTTTTGGATGTGAATTGTGCCTGGTCTGATTACTTTAGTCTTTATGCCTTAATTGTAATTGTCCTAAAGCAAATTGAATATCTCATGGGCTATTTATTATAGTTGAAGATAACAGTGTAATGAATTACTCTTTCAATGTTTTTTGGGGAAAATATACATACATGAATGAATATATACTGTCAGTTTAAAATAGTCATTCATTAAAGACAATGTGTGTCTATCTTGGAAAATATTATGCAACAATTTTACCCACAGGTGAAATGTGTTTGGAGTGTCCCAAATTTTGTATCATGAATCGTTTCTGCCATTCTCAGACTAATGACTCTCTTCTTGGCAGGCCTGAGTACACTCTTAAGCTCCCAAAGAAAAATATGGCTAAACAGTGTACTAAAATACATACAGTTGAACCAACAGGCAAATGTTCATTTTTTCCAAGCATGGACTTAGTAACAGAATTCTGAAATTAAAGGTCAGTTTTCAGATGAACTCTCATTCAGGGAAATTAATAAGCTAGCATATATTATATAAGGACAGAAAAATCAATTGCATATCAATGTTATGCTTTAAAGTACCACATTCTTTTTTTTTAATAAAAAATTACGAGCTTTTTTTGGTCCCTAATCCATGGTTTTTCAGATTCTTTTTCTAAATGCACACTATGTGAAATGAAAGCAAAGATGAAACAAAAATGTTCTGAAAAGGAAAATAGATTATATGAAAATATAGGAAAATGAAGGTGTTCAAATAGATAATCTAAAAATATTGAAGAGAAAATTGTGCAAAACAGCTTCTTTAGCCTAGCGTTCTTGTGATTGGTGGAATCCTTTTCGTTACTAAATTCCTTTAAACAAATCCTAAAATTGAATTAAGTCAAAGTATGTGCAATTATGAATCATCTCATCTCAGACTTCAATGTATTTATTTTCCTTAAATGTCAAAGAAATTATACAAGCTAAATAATTCTCAGAGTACCACATAAAGTTTAGGTATTTCTTTTCTTACAGAATATATATATATATATATATATTTTCACTTTAGTGATACATTTTATATAAAATTTGACAGAAGCAACCAAGGAGAGAGAGGAGAGAAACCCCCAGACAGTTGATTTTCTTAGCTGACAAAAAAATTAAAAAAGCATCACTTTTAGTAATTCTCTTTCTTTGCTCTATTTATTCTGTATATGATCTGACTAACACTAGGCAAGGAAGGAAGAATACATTTCATTTTTTTTTCAACTAAAGAAAGATTTGTAATGCATTTACAGGTTATTTCCAAGGAAATTTTTCTTTTATTTTTAAGTAGTAAATTTTCTGAGACTCAGAATCAACATCTAGTCCATGTGTCATAAATAAAACATTTCAAATGGTGCAGGAGACACATTGTTACCCTTATAGACATTGAGTGATGAACGTGAGGATAACCTAAGGAAGGATTCATGTGAAGATTCCAGAACTAAGCTTGTGGGCCATGGCTTGGGGTGATGGGTATTAGGAGGAAAGACAGGTGTTTTACCACTGTGAGCATCACACACCTTGCCCTGCTCACCTGTCTACTGATACGTTTGTAGCCCTGAGATTTATGAAAAAGGCAAGAGAAAACAAGGCCTCTCTTGATGTAATCCATCTCATTGCCATCAAAGAACAAGTGTTACCAAGTGGTAATGTTTTCATCAAGTTGCTATCTTAACAGCAACAAACCACAGGTTTATTTCTCCAAGGAGAGACTTGAGTAGTTAATATAATGAGTATAGACATAACAGATCATAATAATGGTAGTAAGTGTCCTAATGAATACACAAGACTGTGCTTAAGTGATGCTCAAATTAAGATGTTTGATGAATAGAAAAGAGTTCCAGGTAGCCCTGAACTTTGCCTATACTGTCAATAAAGGAAATGGTTTAAACACCTTAAATATTAGGCCATCCAGCACCTTGGATCTCTTTGAGGTTACCAACAGACATTATTCTTTTGTGGTTGCTTTTTTCTGTTCAACTCTATATGATATTGCTATGAAAGTCATAGAGAATCTTCTTTCAGCTTTAACAAATCCATTGAATCTACATCATTGGTAGGAATCTTTAAAAAGTTTTAGAATGATAGTAACTGTATCTGTAAAGTATCTTTTGAAAAGAATGTTAATTCTTTTCAAATACCAGTTGTCATTTTTATTTGCTTGTGGAAGATGAGTGTAGGAAGCTTTGTGGTAATTTTTGTGAGTTTGAGGAAAAAGACAGCATGCATTCGTGTATATTTTGGTGCTCATTTCAGAAAATATCAGTATTTTTTGGTTGCAACACATGGTAAAAATATGGTAGCAACTAGAAACAAATTAATTATAATAGTTATTGCCCTCATGGATAATCCTGGGTACATTATTAAGTAGCTATGATCATAGAGGCATTGATGCCAATACATTGTTTGCTTTTTGGGTTTTTTGTTTGTTTGTTTGTTTTTCTTTTTTAATACCAGAGAGTTCTTTGCCTTTACTTGGTCTCTGGTTCTTGAAATTCACCCATAAAATGGGAAGAATTTTCCTGCTTTCAGAATTTTGAAATCTGTGTTTGCAACTCTAAACCATATGTATGGTCTGGTTTTGTCTGGTTTTGAAATTTACATGGCAGAATTTTTCAGTGTGAATTATTTTGTATGGTGTTATTATGACTAAAAACCATGTTTATGAAATTTGTCCAGATTGTTGCACGTAGATTTAGCTTTTACCTTACTTTTCTGTGTAATGTTCTTGTTATATGAATTATGTTGCAGTATATTAACACTGAAACCTGTCTGACTTTGGGCCTTTGGGTTACTTTTATGTTTACACACCATTTGGATGTTTCTTGCTGTGAAGTGTCTGTGTGGGTGTTTTGCCCAGTTTACTTCCTTCATTGTGTTGTCTGTGTTTTCTTGTTGATCTTTTTGAGTTTATTTTGTATTCTCAGTATAAACCCTTTGTCAGTTTCACATGTTGAAACCCCTTTTCTGTTCTGTGATGTCTATTTACTTTCTTCATGCTATCCTTGATGACTATTTTAGGTGGGTGATTTTTTCTTTTTTTGTATTTTTGCTTTGTTTTTGCTTTGTGGTTAGTGCTTTTCTGTTTTATTTTAGGTATTTTCTAAGATTATATCTCCTAGTTATCCTCTTCAGGCTTTGTAGGGTTCTTGTTTTGTTTTGTCTTAACATGTAAGTCTATAATCCACCTGGTGTTATTTTATTTTTTTGCCTAGTGTGATGATATGGTCCAGTTTTGTTTATTCCATGTAGATACCCAATTATCCCATTTCTTCATCCTGTACCCACCTCCCACCTCCCTCCACATCCCGTCCTTCTAGGTTGTCACAGAACACTGGCTTTGGTTGCTCTGCATCATGTGTCAGACTCCCATTGGCTGTCTATTTTACATATGGTAATATATATGTTTCAATGCTATTCTCTCAAATCATCCCACCTTCTCCTTTTCTCACTGAGTCTAAAATTTTTGACCATCTTAATTTATCCCAGAAAATATTTGTTTTGGACACTAGCAACAAAATGTTCTTCCCTTTGTTTTTTAAGGCACTCAGCCTAAAATTTGTGCATAAAGTACTAGTTAATCTAGTCTAGTTGTGTAAATTTTTCTTTCCTTCTTCTTAGCAAAAATAATGTTGGTGAGGTTTCTTTTAATAAAAGGCATATCTGCTTACCACATGATTACTTTCCTTTTTATTTAAAAAAAAAAACTATTATTTATACTACCCTTCAGTTCCATTTTAAACCTATAGCAACCACTTCTATACCCATCTTCAGTATTAATACTTTGGCATCCTTTCTCTATATACATCCCTATATATATTGTGGTTAATGCCTATGTTTATTATTCACATTTTCCATTTTATCATAATAGTTATATTAGTATTGAGAAATATAAAGCCTATACACTTAGGTTTGAAACCATGTAAAGTTTCAAAACAGATCCTCACAGCTTTTAGTCTCAAACATTTTCATAGTATTGAAAATTATTGGGGCAAACAACAAAAAGTTTTTGTTTGGAAGGCTCTTATGTAACAGTATTTATACCATGTTTGAAATTAAAACATATCTTCAAAGCCTTTTAAAGTTTATTTAATTGCATGTTAATGTAATTATGATATTATTATGAAAAATAATAATTTTAAAACAAAAAGATGAGGGGGTGGTATTGCTTTACATTCTTACAAATTTTAATGTCTGCTTTCATAGAAGATAGGTTCTTATCTCAGTTTTTACATTCAGTCTTTTATGATCTCATCTGTTTTGTAGCCCCTGGAAACTGCCACTGCATTCCTGTGAGAGGAAGAGTGTGAAAAAGGCAAATGGTGCCTTATTATTATTAGAAAAGTATTTTGATCTTGTGGACCCCCTGAAAAATTGTTTTCAGGAGTCACTAGGAGTCCTTTAACCACACTTGGAGAACCACTGTGATTGAAGAATATTATCCTGCTCATTGGGTACATTTTATGTTGATCTCTCTACTCCACATTTCCTAAAATCTGTTGCTTGTAAATTTTTATATTCATTCGTACACTAATGCATTGTTGATGGTTCCTAGGTCAAAGCATGATATTAGAGCTATCTCTAAGTTTGCATGTGCTATTCCCACTGCTTAGGAAGCCTTTGGTCATCTTTCAAGTTTCTCAAATGTCACTTTTTCTGTGACATATTAATCACACCTTTGTCTTTCATGTTATGTACTTCACATATACTTTTATTATTTTACAACCAAGCAGGTATTAATTACAGTCTGTAAGCCAAGATGTGTAAAGTGTAAGTGAAAGTGAAAACTTAATTTCTTTTTAGAACTTATTTTACCATCACCCTTTAGCTTTCTAACTTCACAGGAAATCCTGTCTTCTGTGTGGTAGGTTCTCTTTTCCAACCTAGTGTCCCCTCCAGAGTCTGAGAGGCCTACTTGGTGCCCAGGGAATGAATGAATGCTTCTAGTGACGTCTCTGCTGATATTCCCATCACCCACACTTAATGGTGGTAATCTACTTGTTTGCCCCTTTTTAACTGTTCCCATACCATATTTGTGGGAAGCCCGGTGGCGCAGTGGTAAAGAATCTGCCTGCCAACCAGGAGACTCAGGTTTGATTCCTGGGTCAGGAAGATCCCCTGGAGAAAGAAGTGGCAACCCACTCCAGTATTCCTGCCTGGGAAATTTCATGGACAGAGGAACCTGGCGGTCTACAGTCTGTGGGGTCACAAGCGTTGGACATGACTTAATGACTAAACTATCACTATTCTATACTTGCAGTCACAAAATCTCTGCTGAGGCTGTGACCAGTGACAAAGGTCACTGGTTCTTGCATTCCTCATGGCCACCCCTCTTGGAAGCCTTGGGTCACTGTCCCATCACTGTTAGTGCCCAGAGTTCTGGGTACCCACCAACTTGAGAAAAACTATAATTTAAGTTTAACTCCAACTTGCCTCTTTCTTTTCCAAGATCCTTTTTGCTTTACAGTTAACACTATGATGCACACTGGGTCTAGGATCTACAAATCAAATGTTAAAAATTCTGGCAAGCTCTTTTCTTTCCTTCCGGTTTCATACCTATCTTGAATACGTGAAGTGTGGACCTTTCTGCTTTGTTGAAGGGTAATCAGTAAAAAACACAAAAATGTGAAGTAGGGGAAAGACATCACTGCTTAATCTAACAATGTAGTACATAGCCATATATGTATTAAACATGGTTATTTTATATATTAGGTTTTATCTTTGCACCTCACTCTCCAACACATGCATGTATGCACATAGAACTCATGATGTTGGTGTGAACGCCTGTGTGAACATCTGTGTCATAGCTTTTAGAATCAAGAATAATGACCAGCATAGAGATGAATTTCTGTAAATGTTTAAGGCAATCTAAAAATATAATTAGGGGAAATTGAAGATGATTCAAAGAAATGAAATAATGTCCCATGATATTGTATTGGAAGACTTAATACTGTTAAAATGACCATATTGCCCAAAGCAGTCTACACATATTTAATGTGCTGTCTATCAAATTACCCAAGACACTTTTCACAGAACTAGAAAAAATAATCCTAAAATTCATATGGAACCTAAAGACACAGAATTGCCAAAGCAATACTGAGGAAAAAGAACAAATCTGGAGTCGTAACTCTCCGATAAGATAATACTACAACGCTCCAGTAAAACAGAGTGGATCTTTGGTATGATATTGGCACAGAAATAGACATATGGATCAATGGAACAGAATAAGAGCCCAAAAATAAACCCATGCATCAACGGTGCATTAATCTTTGGCAAAGGAGGCAAGAATATACAATGGAGAAAAGACCACCTCTTAAGTAGTGGTGTTGGGAACATTGGACAGTCCCACATAAATCAATGAAGTTAGAACACATCCTCATAACATACACAAAACTAAACTCAAAATGGTTTAAAGACTTATATATAAAACAGGATACTTTTAAACTCCTAGAAGAGAACATAGATGAAGCATTCTCTGACATAAATTATACCAATGTTTTCTTCAGTCAGTCTCCCAAGGCAATAGAAAAAAGCAAAACTAAGCAAATGAGATCTAATCAAGCTTATAATCTCTTGCATGGCAAAGGAGACCACACACAAAACAGAAAGACAACCTTCAGAGTGGGAGAACATATTTGCCAATATTGTGACCAAGAGCTTAATTTCTAAAATGTACAAACAGCTCATGCAGCTCAACATTAAAAACCAACAAACAGTGCAATAAAAAATGAAAGACATCCTGAATACATATTTCTCCAAAGAATACTTACAGATGGCCCGTGAATGTGTGCTCAGTCATGTCCAACTCTTGTGACACTGTGAACTATAGCTGGTCAGGTTCTTCTATCGATGGGATTCCCCAGGCAAGAACACTGGAGTGGGTTGCCATTTCCTCCTCCAGAGGATCTTCCCTGACCCAGGAACTGAACCCGTGTCCCCTGCATCTTCTGTCTTGGAGGCAGGTTCTTTACCATTGTGTCACCTTAAAAGTCCACAGATGACCAATAGGCACATGGAAAGATGCTCAACATTGGCAATTATTAGACAAATGCAAATCAAAACTATAATTAGGTATTACCTCACACCAGTCAGAATGGCTATCATTGATAAGTCTACAAATAATACATTTGGGAGAGGGTGTGGAGAAAGGGGAACTCTCCTACTCTGTCATTGGGAATATAAATTGGTACAGCCACTATGAAGAATAGGATTGAAGTTCCTTAAAAAACTATACATAGTGTTGCCATATGATCTGGCAATTCCATTCCTGGGCATATATCTGGAGAAAATTATCATTTAAAAAGATAGATGCACCTCAGTTTTCATAGCAGCATTATTTACAATAACCAAGACATGGAATCAACCTACATGTCTATCAATAGATGAATGGATGAAGAAGATGTAGTATGTATTATAAGGTGGACCATTACTCAGCTGCAAAAAAGAGTAAAATAATACCATTTGTAGCAACATAGATCACTCTGATATTATATTATCTATGATAATAGAGATGATCAGACTAAGATTATCAGAAGTAGATAAGTGAAGTCAGAGAAAGACGAATACCATATGATATCACTTATATGTGGAATATAAAACATGATGGCTTCCTCAGTGGCTCAGCAGTAGAGAATCCACCCGCCAATGCAGGAAACGCAGGTTTGATCCCTCGGCTGGGAAGATCCTCTGGAGGAGGACATGACAACCCACTCCAGTATTCTTGCCAGGGACAAGGACAGAGGAGCCTGGCAGTCTATAGTCTATGGGGTTGCAAAGAGTTGAACGTGACTGAGTGAGCATGCATGTTGCTCACTAAATGATAACTATTTTCTTTGCTTTTTTATTTCCCTCTGACTATAGACTGTGTGGGTCTGTAGCACAGCTACATGCAGCTATGAGAAATACCACTTCCCTCTGCTGCCAATAAATTCTCTTTGTACCAAGAGGAAATCTAGAATTTTCTTGCTTAATGTACTTAATAAAATAACTAATACAGTAGCAGAAAATAGGTGGGGGCAGAATGATTCTCAAATGTCTTAGGAATGTACCTCATAGGAAATGATAGGGAGAAATCTGAATGTCCCAGTAGTTTTAAGATTTTTTCTGACTTCTTTGTTTTTGTGTGGTTTATTCCATGGTCACTGTGGGCTGTGTTCAATGATAAACTCAAAGTATGTTTTGACAGATCTTGCTCAACTTTTTGAAGTATATTAACATGTACAACATAAGATCTCTTCCCGCATAAAAATTAGTCTTTATTGTATAATGAAAGGAGAATTGCACTGAGTTTTTTATAAATATTTTAGACAGCATGATTCAAGACAATAAATTATAATTTATTGTACAATTTATTATAAAACTGCTGTAGACAACTGATAGATTTGCAGACTGGAAATGTGCTTGGATAATTTTGTCCAACACAAAAATCCAATACTGTAAAATCTTTAATGTAAAAGTCTTCCTTGTGTTCATGCTTAAGAAGATGGGGTGTAATATCTGTGCTTTCATCTTAGCTCTACATTTGCCAGTGAGAAAATTCTTACATTTTCTGATCCCCAGTTTTCACATCTGAAAAAATGAGCTAGAAATGGGACCTTGTCATAGTTTGATTTTGATTAATAAGTGAATAATTTATATAGGATGACTTATGCCTACCACATTGTAAGTGTTCATTAAATGTTAACCATAATAATAAATTAACTTCTAACATCTGTCCTCAGAATATATCCATATACAGTGCGTGAAATATTATTCAGATTTTAAGAACTACTTTCATCTTTCATCCAGAAATATGCTGAATGATTATAATATACTTTGATGATAAATTAGCTCATAGAAATATTCCTTACTTTCTAGTCTTAGATTTCAGAAATTAAAATTTGAATTTAGAAAAGTTAATATTCCTACTTGTAAATACCATCTTTATCATTTTATTTTACCATACACATTTACTTGACATCCTTATTAACATTTCTTTTCATATGATGATAAATCAGAATAAATCCCCATCACGTTTGTTTGATGGTTACATAAATATATGATAAAAGTCTCCTTTCTCTGAATTTGGTATAAATATACTTTCCATTCTTAGATGGGTACAGGAAGTAGGTAAGTTTCCCTTTTTTTTTTCTCTTGTCAGTCCAAGATTTGTACAGTGATAAGTATTGATATCATTGAAATTCTGAAATTTATTTACCTTTATACTCACTGTTAACTTGCCTAACAGTTCATCTAAGCTTGGGTGTAAGTCAGCACTGATGAGAATTTAGCAGTTGTCATATTTGACATGAAAGCTTCTGTGAACATAGATTTTCTACTCTATTAATATTGTCAACTGGACGGTTTTCTGACATTCTTAAATAAATGGGAGCTGTATTTACTATTATTCCAAAGACAGATCACTCGACTACTCTGAATGAAAAATATTTCACTGGCTAGTGGAATTTTTCAAGATATATTGTTACAGTCAGAAAATTTAATGAATCAGTAAAGTTCTTATTAATTTAATTGAAGCTTCCTTTGAATATAGTTAAATTTAGCAGCTGTATTACACTCTTCAGTTAAATAAAAATAGAAATAAGTTCTTTTAATTCTCAAATCAAGAAGATGGCTGCCTTTATGTGTTTATGTTTTAAATTAGCAAATATTTTCTCAAAAGGCTGTAATATAATATGAAAGCACCATAAAGGACAGTCTCTCTCTCTTTCTTTTTCTTTCTTTCATGAAGAGGGGAGTCTTTAAATTGTGAGTCTTTAAACAAATGTAAAGCAGAGGCCACTTCTGAAATGAAAGATTCTGTCAAAGTAGTTACAGGAAGTTAAACCCATTTGCAGGAAAATGAAAACAACATTTCATTAATTTACTCAGCAATAGCATAGTGGTTAAGAGCAGCTTCCGTATAGTCATATGCTTGGGGTATACATCCTGTCTCTGCCACCAGTGACCTGATCAAATTATTTCTGTGTGCTTCACTTTCCTCAGCTGTAAAATGGGGTTAAAAATGATACCACCTCACTAGGTTGTGATGAGGGACCACTGTATGTGTCTTAATTTTTTTATTTGTAAGACACTAGGAATTGTTCTTGACCACTGTAAAAGAGGTCATTTCATAAATACATAAAGTTATTTGTTGCTTAGTTGTGCTGAGCACTGAATTTAGAGAAACAAGTAATACAGTCATATTCCTATTCTTCTAGAGATTACAGCAGGGAGTTGGTAAATTGAATCCTAAGAGGGGAGATGGAGGTAGGGAGTGGGTAAGAGGAGATGGAGGAGAGAGAGAAAAGGAGACAAAGGAAGATAGGGTAAAACAGAGAGAACTTAAATAATTTATAAATTATGTAACTTCTATGAAAAACAGCCAACAAGGTGCCGAGTTAGAGAATAAGTACAATATATGCTTGCTCCTTGGCAAGAAATGGTATGGGCCTGACAGAAGCAGAAGATATTAAGTAGAGGTGGCAAGAATACACAGAAGAATTGTACAAAAAGGATCTTCATGACCCAGATAATCACAACGGTGTGATCACTTACCTAGAGCCAGACATCCTGGAATGTGAAGTCAAGTGGGCCTTAGGAAGCATCACTATGAACAAAGCTAGTGGAGGTGATGGAATTCCAATTGAGCTATTTCAAATCCTAAAAGATGATGTTATGAAAGTGCTGCACTCAATATGTCAGCAAATTTGGAAAACTCAGCAGTGGCCACAGGACTGGAAAAGGTCAGTTTTCATTCCTCTCCCAAGAAAGGCAATGCCAAAGAATGCTCAATCTACCACACAATTGCACTCATCTCACAAACTAGTAAAGTAATGCTCAAAATTCTCCAAGCGAGGCTTCAGCAGTATGTGAACTGTGAACTTTCAGATGTTCAAGCTGGTTTTAGAAAAGGCAGAGGAGCCAGAGATCAAATTGCCAATGTCCGCTGGATCACTGAAAAAGCAAGAGAGTTCCAGAAAAACTTGTATGCAGAGTACATCATGAGAAACACTGGGCTGGATGAAGCACAAGCTGGAATCAAGATTGCCAGGAGAAATATCAATAACCTCAGATATACAGATGACACCACCCATATGGCAGAAAGTGAACAAGAACTAAAGAACCTCTTGATAAAAGTGAAAGAGGAGAAAAAGTTGGCTTAAAGCTCAACATTCAGAAAACTAAGATCATGGCATCCGGTTCCATCACTTCATGGCAAATAGATGGGAAAACTGTGGAAACAGTGTCAGACTTTATTTTTTGGGTCCCAAAATCACTGCAGTTGGTTATTGCAGCCATGAAATTAAAAGACACTTGCTCCTTGGAAGGAAAGTTATGACCAAGCTAGACAGCATATTAAAAGCAGAGACATTATTTTGCCAACAAAGGTCCATCTAGTAAGGCTATGGGTTTTCCAGTAGTCATGTATGGATGTGAGAGTTGGACTATAAAGAAAGCTGATCACTGAAGAATTGATGCTTTTGAACTGTGGTGTTGGAGAAGACTCTTGAGAGTCCCTTGGACTGCAAGGAGATCCAACAATCCATCCTAAAGAAGATCAGTCCTGGCTGTTCATTTGAAGGACTGATGTTGAAGCTAAAACTTCAGTATTTTGGCCACCTGATGTGAAGAGCTGACTCATTTGAAAAGACCCTGATGCTGGGAAAGATTGAAGGCAGGAGGAGAAGGGGACGACAGAGGATGAGATGGTTAGATGGCATCACTGACTCAATGGACATGAGTTTGGGTAAACTCCGGGAGTTGGTGATGGACAGGGAGGCCTAGCCTGCTGCAGTTCATGGGGTCACAAAGAGTCAGACACAACTGAGTGACTGAACTGACTGACTAGAATTTGGAAAAGGCCAGAAGTGAATTCTCCCCTTAGAGCCTCCATAAAGGAACACAGTCCTATTAGCACCTTGATTTCAGTCTAGTGAGACTCATATCAGACTTCTGACCTACAGAAGTGTAAGATACTAAATATGTGCTCTTTAAAGACATTATCATGGTAGTTATAGCAGCAATACGAAAATAATGCACTGCCACCCGAAAATTCTTTTTTTTCTTAAAATGTTGGAAATTTCAGAAAAGTTATATATCTTGAGATAGAAAATTAAAGGTCATTTGTAAGTATGACAATGTAGCTTCCTCAAATCTGACCATTACAGTGATGGGACACTGCCAGCTTTTAGAGTATGGTTGCTACAGTTTAAGGATTTCATTCTGGTAGGCAGGCAGTGAGGGAATGGTTAAGTATCTTTCTATTTTTTTGTGTGTTTTAAGAAGCTGATTCTTTTTGGTTGTGAAAGAAGGATTAGATTTTTTTAAATAAAATTCTTAGACATTTTAATGAAGGGTAACTACTCTAGCAACAATAGTGTTATTTTTTAAAAATAAATCTTTGTGTCTTTTTCTTCTTTCATAGAAATTCTAGTGGGTGTTTGGGAAAAACTGTCAAAAACTGTTTCCTTATTGTCATTTTAATTATGAATTGAATATTTCACTCATTGAAAGAGCATGTCAGGTGACATCAGCATGTGCCTATTGATTGGTATAAATTATCAAATGATTAAACAGTTTAATATGAGTTTGATTTCTTTTATTCAAGGGAAAACAGTCCATAGATTGGGGCAGTACAGTGCCTCACAAGCAATGGAACGTTCTGCCTGAGGAATTTGGAGCAAGAGAAAGTTTACTTACAAGCAGCAACAGGGAAACAGCACAGGTGGCTAGGAGGTCAGATATTTCCTTATAAGACCGTGTGTGTGTGTGCCTGCATTAAACAGCTTCAGTTGTGTCCTACTCTTTGTGACCTTATGGTCTAGCCCACTAGGCTTCTCTGTCCATGGGATACTCCAAGCAAGAATACTGGAGTGGGTTGCCATGGCCTCCTCCAGAGGACCTTCCTGACTTAAGAATAGAGCAGTGTTGCAGGCTGGTTCTTTATCCACTGAGCCACCTGGGAAGCCCACTTATAAGGCTGACAGGTCCTATTTTCTTGAGTAAGTTAAGCTGAATTGGAGGACTGTGATTGCTCTTTGTTGGATTTCCTTACTAGTGTTTCCCAAGAGTGCACACTGACCTTGGTTTAGATTTGTGACCTGGGCTTGGCCACTGGGGTCAACTCCACCTTGTGTATCCTGATCTAGGAATTAATTTTATCAAAGTATATATTTTATCATAGCCCCATCAAGCTAATTTGCATCAGTATGTAATCAGAGTCAAGGCTTGTTTAAATTTAGATTCTGAATGAGGCAAAATTAGTACATAAATTCTGACCTAAGAGTATTTGCAAGTTGCATTATCTCTTGAGATACCAAGACATTATTACATATTTATGTATCAAGCAGTTTAAAATAATTCTGACACTTTTATGACTCTCTACCTGGAAAAACCTATAGCTTCTCCTTCTGAAAACACTTGATTATTCTGTCTCTGTCCCTGTGTCGCTCTCATTTATTAAGTGCCTTATGAACAACTTGGGCATGGTCCATCACCTCTACATGTTTCTGTGGAGGACATCCATCAGTTACATTATTTCGATTAAATGTGTACCTGAAGATTGGAAAAGAAGAATGTCCTTTATTATTTCTAATGGTTTTTCCCTCATGTTTAAGTTGAGAGTGAGGTTCAGACCATGGCTCTAGAGCATTTTTCTCTTTAAAAAAATGTAAGAAAACAAACATTTTTTGTAATATAAATGTTATATCTCTTTATATATGGAACATGATCTTTTAAATTGAAAATGCCCAAATGAATTTAAATGCTGGAGTAGTCTAGTTTGTATTATTAATTGATTAGTAGCCCATTCAGCTATTGCTTTGATTATATTAATGAGTCATAAGCATTGCCCTTTCTGCATTCACGGGCAGCATAGCTGACTTTTAAAGGACTATTTCTGGCTTCACTGACATTTGTAGTGACCACAATTCCTTTCAGTCACTTGCTTCCTTTCATGATTCTTTCTTTCTTGGCTCAATGAGAAACAATAATTCAGGATTCATATTCAAGTATTATGAACACAGACATTGAAGCCCTGGCCCACTTCATATGCTTAATTATACTTTATATAGTAGATGATATTAAGTTTTAAATTGAGTTTTCTATTTATGAATTCAACAGGATCTTCCTCCAACTTAAGGGTAAAATAGAAATCCTGCTCCCTGCAAATATTTTTTTCAAAAAACAGATCAAAAGAGGTAAACAGCGTCTTACCTGGCCTTGAGTTGATTTATATTTTGAGCCAGACTTGAATAAATAGAAGCAATAATTATAGTTCATAGATTATTCAAAACAAAGTAAACATTATTTATTCTTGCTTTCCAATTTTGAATTTTAAAACTTATTTTATTACCTGCTGATTACTTCACAGTCCTGCCACATTAATATACTTATGTTAGTTCTCATATTAAAACCAATTAAAATGTATGTATTAAAGCTTAATTTCTATTCTATTTCAGCTGAACTAAGGTTCTGAAAAATCTTCATATTTCCCTTTAAAATAGAACATTAATCACAGCTACCAAATATTAATTAGTTTATAAAACTTCAGCACTTTAGGAATTTTCTAATCACAAATCAGATATTTTCCATATTAGGTTAGAAAAATCATTCAAATAATATTTCAATGCATTGCAATTTATAGAGATTTATTATTAACTATGACTGTCATATCTATAAAACATAATCCCAGAATGTCAGTCTTGCTCTGAAATATAAATCTCTGTAGATAAATGTTCATATGTTAGAAGTGAAGGTATTTCTCTTTCTTAAATAGACCCAGCATTAAACTCAAGACATATTTCTCAGTGAATAAAAATTTTTGAACCAGAGACATAGATGACATATTTGTTAGATTTTTTAATTTCAAAAATATATAACTCTGGTTACCCTGAATAAAATAGTAAAATTTTTAGAAAAGTGTCTGCTAAATCATGGAATTTCAAGGAGTGCTGTAGAACGAGGTTTGGACAAGGATCTGTGTCCGCACAATAACCCAGGATGTCTGGTCAGAATGTCACACTGGTTCTATTTTCATTTGACTCTTATTGTTGCTGCTGCTGCCGCCCCTGGACACATAACTCCACCAGTTGACATGCTCTTCGATTTGACACTGTGTCTTTGTATAAATTTCTCAGAGTTCATATTTCAGAACTCAAGCCAGGAGAATCTGAATGGTCAGTCATGGCCCAGTGCCCCATTCTCTGTTCACCTAGGACAGGGGAGAAGGAATGTCTGCTCTCCTTAGATCTTATCTCTGGCCATCTCTCTTTCAGGAGAAATACCAGCCAAGTGAATTGCTTACAGTTCTGCCCACAGAGAGGATTTTACTTCACTGTCTCTTAAAGCCACCTGAATGTGGTGGAACTGTTATGGCAGTTTTACATCTGAATTATACATGGTACCATCTCCAAGCTGGGTTCCACATTCAGCTTAGCTGTACGTAGAGAACCTCTTGCATTCTGATCTATATTTTACTACTTCACTTGGTGTTGGAGTATTGTTGGACATGCTTATCTGTCTGGGAGGTGAATCTGATGATACCTATAAGAGGATGGATAGCTTTGCTCATATAACCCTTGGTTGCAACTCTATGGAACAAGGAACTCAATAACTGATAAATAATGATTCGTCATAGGGATGTTGCTTTGATCTGACAACTAAGTTGTGTTTATCATCATTCTTTCTTGCATATACAGTTTTGTATTTAGATACAGATATCCACTGAGAGATTACCAATATGTAGTAAGGATTAAGAGTGAGGTCTGCTTCCATCACAGCCTGGACAACTGAAGAAGCTGCTCTTGCTTTAGGATCCTCCTAATACTTTCCGAGGGCCTTCCCAGGTGGCTCAGTGGTAAGGAATCCGCCTGCCAATGCGAGAGATGCAGGTTCAATCCCTGGGTCAGGAAGATCCCTGGAGAAGGAAATGGTAACCCACTCCAGTATTCTTGCCTGGGAAATTACATGGACAGAGGAGCCTGGCGGCCTACAGTCCATGGGATTGCAGAAAGAGTCAGACACAACTTAACAACTAAACAATAGCAATACTTTCTGAATAATATAACCCATATTATGTCAATAAGACTTTTAAAAGACTAAAACAAAACTTTAGTTAAAAAATCTAAAGCATGATTTTTTTGTTAGTCATTTATTGTTAATTTGCTAACTGATGTTGGTAACATCCCTGTAACTTTATCATTAAAGTAAGTGCTTTTATATTTCTGGTTCTATTAGGGTTTTCTGTTTAATCATTGAAAAATATTCTGTTATTTTTACTATCATTTTTTCCTGTTGACTAAGATAATTAGAGAATATAGTTTTGAACACAGCTTTCCTACTGATCAAGACATTTCTGAGGAAGACAATCCTGTGTAAGAGAACAAAATGAACAAACTGGGTGGACTTGGCTTCCTTAAATCTACACTAAATGAAGGCTTTAGGAACTGTTTGATGGTTTTTAAATATGTATATTTTCTTATTAGTCAATTCTTTAACTAAAATTTTATTTTGTTCAGAAATATAATTTCCCCTTTATTTGTTTCCCTTTTGCATTTCTCCTAAGATTTGTTGTAACCGTTCTGGATTTATGTTAATATCTTGAATGTATAGAAACTATTCAAGCATAAGAAAACTTTAAAGGGTAAATTTAAGGGATGTGCCCATGAGATTTGGTAGACGGATTAGTAAAATGCAGTGGCAGTTTTTCATAACTATGTATCAGAATGACTGCCTTTCTCTATTGGATAAATTGTCTGTAATGGAGGCTTGAGAGAAGAAACATGTCCTGCTGAGCTGAAAAGGCTAAACACAGAGGAAATTAGAGTTTGACTCCTTGCAAGTGAAATTAGTGGTTTACAATGTGCAGTTGGTCAAACATAAAGATAAAAATATTTGTTGTTTGGGTAACACAAATAGATACTAGTTATTAGTATCAACCCAATGTTAATTTTCTCTTAAGGAGAAAGAGAAGCCATTCTAAATGTGAAGTCAAAACTTGCTAATAAGAGAATACCACTGGAAAATTTCAAAAATATAAATAAAGAGGAGAAGGATTTTCTGAATGCCCAGCGTAAATGAGAGTTCTTGTCAGAAACTAAAATTTAATGAGATAAATAAAGAACAAATGAAGCATGTAGTGAAATAATATTGAGACATATCTATGGCCCATTTCTGGGATAACTTCAGTTTTATATTAAATTGTCAAATATTTTATTAGATAAGCAATGACATCAATTCTATCATTATGTAAAACTATAGGTAGTCAACTAAGTTAGGGTATTTAAGTTTCATAATAACACATAATAAAAGCCACAATTTGAATATATTTGAAAAAATGGCAAAGGTTAATGTACTTTGAAACAATTTAGGAAAAATAAATTATAGCTTTATTTACTTGATGTGAAAATTACCTTGCTGTCCAACAATGCTGTTATTTAAAATAATAGCTTATTAAAATTATGTATCCTTTAAAATAGTATATCAAACATAAGGTAGCTTTGATTTTATGCTTTCTTAATGTCTCCATTCCCTCTTAAATACCACAAGCTGTCAACAGAGAGAAAGCTCATATATAATATTTCATACAGACCAACATCAATTTCAGCAACACAGCAACACCCAACCTGTGTTGAAATTTTACCAAGTTCTAGTCTCTATGTAAGTGCTTTATATGAACTCTTCTCTTCCTGCCTCCCAACAAAATCCATAAAGTAACTTCTGTTGCAAATGAGACTCAGAAATGGAATGAATTGTGAGTTGACCAAGGTCATACTACTGTCAGCCCAAGGAGCAAAAGCAGGAAGTCTGACTCCAGAGTCACTGTTCATTTTAAATCACAATTGAACTTTTACCCTGTATTTCAGTCTCTTCATGAGCATAGCAAACCATCTCTTAATTTAGTGTTTCTAAAAGCAGTATGATTTATTATTTCTTTTAATATTATGAATTGACTGGTGCTATAAACTGAATATTCATGTTTCCCCCAAATGTATATGTTGAAACCTAACCCCAATGTGATGGTATTAGGAAGTTGGGATTTTGGAAGGTGTTTAGTTCATAGACTCCCTGGCCTCCATAACTGTGAGAAATTCTGTTGTTTTTAAGCCACCTAGTCTCTGATACTTTACTGTAGCAGCCCGAGCATACTAAGACAGTAGACTCATTTGGGCAGATCTGCTTCACATGGAGCCAGCTGGGACTACAATCACCTGGAGACCGAACCAGACTAGAATGTCTATAACTCATTCAACATGGCTGGTAGTGGGCGCCGGCTGTTAAGCAGACATCTAGCTGAGACTGTCAGGGGGAGTACACTGCCCAGCCTCCACATTGCCTCCCTGCCTCCGTTGCAATTCTCTCTAGTGGGTGACTTCCAAGAGGAGATTTTCTAAACATATGAAAGCAAGAACTGCAGCTCTCTTAAGGCCAACCTCATAAGGTATATGGTTACATCTGTTGTGTTCTAGTGGTTAAGAAAAGTTGTGGATCCAGCCCAGAATCAAGGAGAAGAGAAATAGACTCCATCTCTTTTTGGAAGATGAGGCCAAAAATATGTGGCCATTTTAATCTACCATGCTACTAATTTATTGTACTTATAGGTCATTTTGATTTCAATAAAAATTAAGTTGGTATTTATATTTTAATATAGTGAGTTAAAATTTTCTTATAGGTATATTTTGAATGATTACTTTGTGGTTTTTTTTAATGTACTATGTGAATCACAAATGCTGAAACTATATAACATTATCATATTAACTAAGCTTTCTATGGCTGCGTATTTAATGAGATGCTTTGTTAGCCTATGAAATGGAATGTTTTTGTTGTTGGAAAATAGAGATATTAAAAACCATTTTTTTGGTCATCGTGTTCTTCACTTTCAATAGTTTTTTAATGTAATATATTATTTATATTAAACCACTATTTTGTAGTTTTTTTCCATACTAATGATTTTTATGTTATATTTTTAGAGTCCTTTGGCACTTGAATTTCTCACAGCTTCCATTCCTAAGGCTAAGGAAATATAGTCCTATTACTTTTCGATGAAAAGGAAAATAAGAACCATATTTTGTTTCTTACACTTGTCTGATTGTATTCATCAGAACAGTATGAATAATGGCTGCAAATGTTTATGGATAGTTTAGTAATTATGCAATTAGTGATAGGACTTTATATATTTCTTTATGACTGTATTATTTTGTATTATTATTTATGTTTATTATTACATGATAGTGCTCTTAAATCATTGTTAAGAATTCCAGTGAAACTAGGATCTAATGAAATTATTAGATAGCAAATAGTGTGATATAAAAATTTAAATATGTAGTTATATAAAACTATAAACAGTGTCAAAGAAATCGTGCCCTTGATCTAAATATTATTGAAAATGTATCTGGAGAGTGAAAATGCTTGTAAGTAGAGCTTAAAACAATCAAATGGGTGTTACACACTGTCATAACGGAGTGGTAATTTTCTAAACTGGGTTTACTGTTTCCAAATTCTTAAGCTAAATATTATCTTTGAAAGTCTATTCTGTTGAGACAGAACCAAGTTTGTTTATTTAATTCTTCTCAGAAATTTATGCAAGAACTGATTGCCTGCAACTTCCCTTTAAAATATATTGAAGCATATAATAATATTTAAAATGTACTGGCCATGCAATTTTACAGGCTCTCTTTTGGGAGTTTTGTTTTGATCATTTAATTTAACATATACAAAAACCTCAAGGGAGAGCTCTTATTAATTATACTCATTATAGTGATTGGGGGCTTCCCTCATGGCTCAAGCGGTAAAGAATCCGCCTGCAATGCAGGAGATGCAAGAGAGGTGAGTTCGATCCCTGAGTTGGCAAGATCCGCCGGAGTGGGCATGGCAACCCACTCCAATATTCTTGCCTGGGAAGTCCCATGGACAGAGGAACTTGGTGGGCTACGGTCCATAGGATCACAGACCTCAAATTTCTCGTTCTTCCTTTTAAGTACCTTCCTCCTGCCCTTCCCAACTCTTTGCCACAACTTAAGGCAACTGCTTACCTGCTTTTTGTCAATAATAATTACTTATCATATTCTAAAATTTTATTTACATGGAAGCACACAGTATATTTATATTTGTCTATCTGGCTTGTTTCATTTCACATAATTATCTTGAAAGTTCTGGTTTGCGTATGTCATAAGTTCACTCAGTATTTATTCCTGAGTAGTATATCATTTTGTGGATATGCGACAATTCAATTTTTTGTCCATCTGTTGATGTACATTTGGACCATTTCCTGATAGGGGCTATCACATACATGATATGAATATGCATGTACAAATCTTTGTACAGACATATGCTTTCCTTTGTCTTGGAGAAACTGCCAAACTTTCCAAAGTAGTTGCAAGTAGGTTTTTTTCCGTATTGTAGTTTGTCTTTTCATTCTGTTACCAGTGTTGTATGAAGAGCAGAAGTTTTTAATTTTCATAAAGAGCAACTTGTGATATTTTGATGTCATATTAAAGAAATGTTGTCCTAACTCAGATTCACAAATATTTTCTCCAAAGTTCTCTTCTAGAAGTTTGAGTTTTAGGTTTTATATTTACATATAAGGTTATTTTAATTTCATTTTATGTATGATACTAGGTATGAAGTTAAGTTTTTCTAGTAAAATGTGGTGAAAATACTAAATTTTTTTTCTTGAATTGTCTTTGCAATTAAAAAAAAAAATCGGTTGACCATATTTGTAGGTCTATTTATGGTCTCTCTATTCTATTCCATTGATCTATTTTTGTAACTGATTTCAGAGTACCGCACTGTGTTGGTTTTAGTTCTTTTTAACTATTTGGTAAAATTTTCCATCAAAGCCACCTCGTCCTGAGCTTTTCTGTGTGGGAAGATTTTAAACTACAAATTCAATTAGTTTAATAAATACATATCTGTTCATCTAGTTATTTCCTTTTGAATGAGCTTTGGTGTTATATACCTTTCTAGGAATTTTTTCACCTAATCTAAGGTGTTGAATTAAATGTCACACAATTGTTGCTAATATTTACTTTTAATCTGTGTAGAATCTATAATGAGGTCATCTCTTTCAATTCTGACAATAAGCATTTTTGTCTTCTTTCATTTTTTCTGATAAGTTTGGCTAGAAATTAATTGATTTTATTCATCCTATTAAAGAACTAGAGTTGAGTTACATTGACTTTTTCTACTGTTTCTTTTGTTGTTGTTTTCTTCTTCATTCATTTCTTGATCTTTATTATTTCTCCTGCTTACTATGGGCTTAATTTTCTCTTGTATTTATAATTTCTTAAGATAGAAGCTGAGGACATTTGGAAACTTTTCTTTTCAGACAGGCATTTAAGTTTAAATTTTCTCTTAACTTCTTTAGTGGCATTCTCTGCATTCCGATATGCTATATTTTTATTTCCATTCAATTAAAAATAATTCCTAATTTATTTCTTTGTTTTTTTTTTTTTAGATTCCATGTATAAGTGAGGTCATAAGGAGAGATTTTATCTTATATGGGTATTATATTTTGTTAAATCCTTTTAGTGTATTGATTAATATATAATTTTTCTTCCTTAGCTTGTATATGTGAGAGTTTATACTGATTTATTTTTGAATGGTGAAACAGCCTTTCTTGACAGAAATAATTCGTACTTCTTTGTGGTATATAATTCTTTTTGCATGATGTTGGATAAACAGTCTTAATATTTCATTGTACATATATTACACTTATGTTCATGCGAGCTATCAGTGTAGTTTTTCTTTCTTGTAATATATTTAGTATGGTAATGTTAGTTCTCATGAAAATAGTTCAGAGTCTTCCTTCCCCTGTTCCAGAAGAGATTTTGTAGCAGTGGCAATGTTCATCTTTAAATTTTCAGTTGTGCTCATTGTGAAAAACGTCTGGACATGGTGAGCATTTATGTTAATCTGGCTAGCAGTTGGGCTCTTTCTAACTTTTTCTGTAGTTGTAGAGTCTGGGGGCTTCAGATTCCCCTCCTGTCCTTGTTTTTGTCTTCTGTTGCCCTTTCTCAATAATTGTTACTTCAAAAGCGTTTGTGTTCTGCAGCTCTTTTAGCTCTGATCTGCTGTCATTACACTGAAGCTAGTGCTGGAGTGAAAGATGAGGGAGGGGAATGTTCCCTAATCCACTTATTTCTGTGTTTATTTCCATGTCCCCTCCATAGGTGAGGTAGGAAGCTGAGAGGAGTCTGGAATTGGGGAAATGCCTTTCCCCTATTTAGGATACAGCTCTAGTATCTGGAGTATAGACCTTTGTTATGGAGAACACACTTGGATTATTCCAGAATGTTTACCTTTCCCCTCCTTTTGCTGGGCTTTCCAGATGGGCTAGTTGTAAAGAACCTGCCTGCCAATGCAGGAAGAGGCGGGTTTCATCCCAGGGTTGGGAAGATCCCCTGGAGAAGGGTATGGCAACCCAGTCCAGTATTCTTACCTGGAGAGTCCCATGGACAGAGGAGCCTGGCAGGTTACAGTCCATGGGGTCACAAAGAATTGGACACACTTGAAGCAATTAGCATGCCTGCTCCCCTTGCCAGAGACATGAGGGTGTATTTCTCTGCTCTCTGCTGCTGGTAAGAACTTGAGGATGGGGTGTTTCTGGAGATGAAACCCACAAAAATATGTGGCATTCTAAGCATAAAACCCCTTCCTGTCCCCAAAAGCTATATGACACATAAGTATTTCAAGTGTTTAAAATTCAAATTACAATTATTTTAGAATTCTGTGAAACTCCTTGTGATAATTAGAGATCTGCCTAAAGCAAAGTGACTACATATAACGATCAGGTTTGGGAGTTAGTAGAGGCAAGCTAGCTAGCAAAATGACAGTTTTCTTCCTCTGCCTTCTCAAATCTCTACAGTGTATCCTTTGAATATAGAACTGGGCAAAAAGAATTTGTCTTTACTGAATTCGATTTTTACATCAACACAAACAAAACAGAAAAGGGATTTTGAGGTTTATAGTATTTGCATACTCACTCTACAGTAATCATGATTTGCGATGCCTGAGTTTGAATTCCGAATATTGCTTAGTTTTGATTCTTTGGGCAATTTACTCAATCATTGTGTCATTTTGAAGTTAGAAAATATATTAATTTTTGGTTTTTATAAGAGATGGATTAATATGTAAAGTGATTTGAACACTGAACATTGTCCATACATATAAGCATTTACTAGTGTTAAGGTTTTGCTGTAATAATTCACAAAACATACTATGAAATTTACATCATATGGACCACAGTTTATCCATTTACTGGCTGAGGGATATCTTGTTTGCTTCCATGATTTGGCAATTATGAAATAAAGCTGTTATAAACATCTGAAAAAATTATATCTTGGTTTATACCAAGATTTCCAGACAATTGCTTTGGATCATTAGAAGTAAATGGCTACAATACAGCAATCTTCATTTAGGACATGTCAGAACTAACATTGGAAATCACTACATGAACAACAAAATCTGTTTTTACAATTCAGCCATTTCTCTCTTCTTATACACAGTAAGCTTACTTTTTTATCTACATCTGATTTTTAGAAATATGACAGAATTTTGATATTTTCTACTTGAAGTATAAATTAAAATATTCAGTCATCAAAATATAAGCCCTATTCCTTCTGGTGTTTTTTGCTTACTAGAGAGACTGAAATTACAAAATGGTTCATTTTTAACTCTTACTAGAATGGATTCAGAATACACAGGAGGAAAGACAAAACATGTCTTAGATATGTTAGCATATCATTACAACCTAGACTGGAAACGGCTTTTTGATTAATTTTTGTGTTATTTTATCAGACGTCTTATTCTTAGCAGTATTCTAGATGCCATTTGGATTTAGGATGTAATTTTTTCTTTGTAAGGTTTGCGAGTTTCCATTTTCCATGTCTTTCTTCTCCTTAATTAGATACCTCTTTTATCAACTCTCTTTTCTGCAGAGATGTCACGTTTGTTTGCTGTTGGTTTTGCAGGTCTGCTCATCAGGCAAGTCCCTCAAATGAGGGAAACAACAGAAGTTCGAGCTAGTGATTCAAACTGTTGTAGGTGGGCTTTTGTCTACCATCAGTACTTATTAACAACGAATACAGTGGTTAGGAGTGGAGCTCTCTTTTTTTAAAAATCACTGCTGGTTAGTTTAAAAAAAAAAAAGTTTCAATGTTTTCTGTCGTCTTTTGAGAAGGATAATTTTTGTGATCACTCATGTAATAAAATAATTTTAATACTGCTGCAAACTGTATGGAAGATAGCACATTGTTATCTTTTCATACATTGAAAGATAAGCTTCAGGATTCAGGGTAATTTGATATACTAAACCTCTGCCTGTTGTCAGCTCTTAACTTTCATAAAATTCTTGGTTTTCTATGCAGTCAGCATGCATCTCCAGTTGATTAGTGGCACTTTTGATTAAGAACAGATCTAGGGGACTTCCCTGGTGATCCAGTGGTTAAGACTTCACCTTCTAATATAGGGGGTGAGGGTTCCATCACTGGTTAGGGGGCACTAAGATCCCACATGTCTCTTTCATTTTTTTTCTTTTAATCTTTTGTCTGATTCTTTTAATTGATTTTTTTTTTATTGAAAGATAATTGCTTTACAGAACTTTGTTGATGTCTGTCAAACCTCCACATGAATCAGTCATAGGTACACATATATCCCTTTTGAACTCCCCCCCTCTTCTCCATCCCCATCACATCCCTCTAGGTTGTCATTTTTTGATATATCTATAAAACAGCTTTATTTTGATATAACATATGCCATAAAATTCACCCACTTTAAGCATACAGTTTAATGAATTTTACATTGAATTTTAAGTGTACAATTTAATGAATATATATATATATTCATATATATATATATATTCATATATATATATAATTCATTTATATGTTACATATGGGCTTCCCAGGTGGCTCAGAGGTAAAGAACCTGCCTGCCAGTGCAGGAATCACAGGAGATGTAGGTTTGATTCCTGTGTAGGGAAGATTCCCCTGGAGAAGGAAATGGCAACCCACTCCGGTATTCTTGCCTGAAGAATCTCCTGGACAGAGGATCCTGGCAGGCTACAGTCCATAGGGTTGTAAAGAGTTGGACACAACTGAAGTGACTGAGCATGTGCACATGCAGAAAAACACGCATATTTATTGAAGTATAGCTGGTTTACAATGTTGTGTTACACTTTTGGGAAAAAAAAAAACAAACCTGAAGCCAAGGAAGGATTTACCTCCAAAGATTCTCATATCATTAGATGTGAATGGGACCTGGGAATTGGGACTTTAAAATTAACTCCTATATAGCCCATATTGCAAACCAGGGGATTTGAGAATCCAATCACCATGTACTAAATTTATTCCTTTAGATTGATACCTGTGGCCCTGAGTTCAAAAGTGAAGGCTTATTTTCCCCCCATTTGGAGCAGCATGCTTAATTTTGACAAACAGCAGTAATGATGGAAAATATTGGAATTGCTTATTAATGTAATGTCACTGTTGAACTTTTTTTTCCTCTTGATATCACAACTTGACTTTTTGAAACAGAAGAAGGCTTGCAATTAACTCTATTATTTACAGCCACTGTGATTTGCCAGGGGAGTCTAACACTTGCTGGGTCAAATGATGTCTGAAGAAGTATTTGTCATTTATTTTCTCTGCTTGATCTCTTTATGTTGAACAAATGTACCTGATAGAAATAAAAATATGATGTGCTATGACTGATTGGTCATGTTAATCTGCATTCCATGTAGCTGATCTCTTTGATAAAGTTGCAAAATACTTTTCTCAAGTTTAGAGCTTTATAAATGAAAACTCAAAAAGATTTTTTTTCTGAACATTAATGTTAACATCTTTGTTAAACCAGAAGTTGTTAAAGCAGTTAACATATTCACCAATGCTCTTGAAATCACATGTTTGTTTTTAAAGAATAGCATGCTGTTTGCTTCAATTAATTTCTAATTTAAGCTTAATTTCTTCAGTTGTATAAATGTTAGTCCAACTATATATGTACCAGGGAAACTTCAATTCCCTGATAGTAAAGATGCAAATTAATTGTGAGGTGTCTGATTGCTTCAGTGTTTTCTTTAAGATGAGTTGATGCCTGTTATAGTTATGGGTCAATTATATACTGTTAAATTCTATAGTTTAAGAAGATAGTAGAAGTAATTTCCAGTTTATACTTCTAAATTAAAGTACTATGTAATTTAATTGTGTTATCCATAGGGTGGTTATGTAATATATAATAAAGCTTATTTTGTAATGTGCTGAAAATCCAAGTCTAAACCAGAATAATAAAAATCTTTCAACAGTTTCACTGTTTAAACATGTAATTTTATTTGGAGAAAACATTAAGACTAGTTTTGTGATCTTAAAATAACATATAACTCTTTTATCCTACAACCTCAAATGCAGAATATGCTTTGCATATATACTTCATGAAAGTTTTTAATTTCAGTGGATCAAATATGATCAGATCAGCTATCTACATTACATAAATGAAATTGTAGTTATGAAGGGCTTCTCTGCTCTGTGCCTTATCAGTGATAATATTTTCCAGTTCCTTTGGAAATGTTATATGAGATAATTCACTCTCATCCCCTTGCTTATGTTAGAAACAACACACCAAAACCCTAAAGATATACATACTTGATGGGTGTCTAGAGCTACTTAATGTCAGAGATGGAAATAGGGGCCATGTTTATATTTAAGTTAAATATTTTTTTCATCTAGCCAACTACCTTCCTTCTTTCTCAGATGACTTCTTACTTGAACTGTGCATTTAGTTCACTATTTTGTAATGCTGCACACATCACAAAATAGTTCTTTACCGTCTGAGCCACTGGGCTCCCTTGGTGGCATACCTGGGAGTAAAGAATCTGCCTGCAATGCTGAAGACCTGGGTTTGATCACTGCCTTGGGGAGATCCCCTGGAGAAGGGCATGGCTACCCGCTCCAGTATCCTGGCCTGGAGAATTCCATGGGCAGAGGAGCCTGGTCATTACAGTTCATGGGGTCACCAAGAGTTGGACATGACTGAACGACTTTCACATACATACATGCAATGCCATACCCATTTGTTATTTAACATATCGCAATAGATACACCCTTTATATTCTGATCTCAATTTAAAATTACTACTACTAAAAGATCTTGTGAAGGACAGGGAAACCTGGCATGCTGCAGTCCATAGTGTCTCAAAGAGCTGGACACGATTGAGCGACTGAACAACAACAAATGGTCTTGTCCTAGAATCATCCTATGCTTTTCAGGGCTTAACTGTATAAGGACATATATGTATATATATGTATACATATGTATAATTAGTAACATCTTTTGAATTCTTAAACTTAGCATTCCCCATTGACCTCCCTTCTCCCTTCATAACATCTATAGTTGTTCTAGTCAAGTCTCTTCCTGTTTCGTGGTAATAAGGATTTTACTGGATCATACCTTGCTACAGTCTTTGAGTAGTTGTTACTGGAAAAATGTTGAATGGATAAGCTACCCATTTTTCTTTCTCCACTTTACCTATAATTCATGGCAGGGGTCTACACAGCCTTATTTTCTTTAGATTTAACTATAGAAGATAGAACTATGGGGAATTAGACAGTTGAATTTGGCATTCCTCTAAGCCCAGTGAATTAAATATTATTCTGCATTGCCTTTAACGTAAGGGAGAGTGGAGAAAGTACTCTTATTCCTTAATTTCTGTATTGGAGTTTGTCCATGAGACTCTGAAGCATCATTCTTCACCTGATACACAGTCAAGTGAAGTACTATTATTGAGATCATTTCTGTTTCACATATATATTACCATTTAAAAATAGTAGTAGTAGTAAATTCTAGTAGTCCCAGTTCTTACACTGAGATTTAATAAACATAAAATTATCTCAGTGTGACTACATAACAATAAGGCAAGTACTTTAAGTCCACAAAACTAATAGATGACAGACAGGCATGTCTGAACTCTCACAATCCTCCTTCTTCATCATTTTCTCCCCATATGCAGGGAGCTGAGCTTTTTAGAGAAAAAGATAATTTGCAACAAAACATGACAAACTGTGTTCTCATCATATGGGGCTCCACCTTGCTTAGAAATGACATATCAGGAGCGCATTTATTTATATATTTCATTAAGTAATACTCTTGAATAGCTAATGTAACTTCTTTTCTTGTGATTACTTCCCCTGAAGAATCTAGTTATGAGTAGTTTCTTGAATCTTTATAATTTTAGTAAAACTGTCCAGAAGGTAAAATTGATAAAATAATTCTTCTTGATTTAGATATTGGGGTAAAGTTGAGGTTAAAATTTTGATAATATAGGAGGATTATTTTGATTGTTTTTGAAATTATATTAATATGTCAACATTTTTATATGATGAGCATTTTATAGGATGAGTATTTTCTAGACTGGTGCCATGTACATGAGATCTGATTATGAACTCCTCCTTAATAAGCAAACATTTGTAATTGTCTCCAATTGAAAGTTAGATTTTGTCAAGTTCAGCATTTTATATATAAAATATTCAAAACAAACTGCTAGTAGAAACAGAACATTAATTAAATTGGAATGTCATGATCCTATAACTTAACTTTCATAGTGACTATTAAGCCAAAAAATTGAACATAATTGTATAAAGTGAAAGTTTAGTTGCTCAGCCGTGTCTGACTCTTTGCAATCCTATGGACTGTAGCCCGCCAGGCTCCTCAGTTTGTGGAATTCTCCAGGCAATAAAACTGGAGTGGGTAGCAATTCCCTTCTCCAGGAGATCTTCCCAACCCAGGAATTGAACCCTGGTCTCCTGCACTGCTTCCTTTGTGACTCAGCTGGTAAAGAATCTGGCTGCAATGTGGGAGACCTGGGTTCGATCCCTGGGTTGGGAAGATCCCCTGGAGAAGTGAAAGGCTACCCACTCCAGTATTCTGGCCTAGAGAATTTCATGGGCTGTATAGTCCATGGGGTCGGAAAGAGTTGGACAGGCCTGAGCGACTTTCACTTTCACTTCCACCTGTCCAGGTATCACTGTATCTCCTGCCCTGCAGGCAGATTCTTTACTTCTGAGCTACAGTATTAGACATAATATCTTTATGGAATTGTATACAATTATGTTCACTTTTTTGGCTCAGTAGTAGCTATATTAGTCCCATAATATGTTTGGGTTTTAGATTTTAAGTGTGAGCAATAGCTCCTATTTAACTTAGTATGTGCATAAAATTGATTAGACTGTTAGGAGGTTATATACAATTCAGTAATAATACAGAATTATTTTTAAAAATCTTATAGGACACAGATAGTTCATAATATTTAAAATGTCACCTTTAAAAAGAATTTAATGTTATTTCTTTAAGTACGTAGTCTTTAAGGTTTAGTTTGTTTTTGTTTGTGTATTTGGTTTTCTCTATGAATTAGGGAAGATCCAGTTATTGAGATTCTGCTCTGTTTCAGGCATTCCACACTAGACACTTCAGAAATGTTACTTATTCTTTGAAACAATCCTAAGATATGCATATAATCCATCATAAGATAAGCCTCCTTTGACAAAGGGTTTTCACTATTAATTCATCTGGAAAGTCCACTGGTGAGCAGCTGAGTCCTATGAGGGTACGTAGTGGGACCCCAAGAACCTTGACTCTATCGAAAATGGGATGTAGTCTCCTACCGAAACTTACTTAAACAACAGACACAAAGCAAATAACAGAGAATGATATGGAAAATTAAAATTTAAAATATTCTATAAGTTGGATTAAATCAATAAAGTGATCACCTTCTCCCCCTTGGTCTTAGTAGTACAGTAGTAGCATTGGTTGAATTATACATGTTAGAGATCATGGTGCCATCATTGAATCATTCACCTTTCTTAGCCTCATATTTAATTTTATCCAGGTTCCATTTTTCTTGAATTTTGTTTTTCTTTTCAGTTTTACTCTTATACCTTTCCCAGCCCCAAGTCCAGCCATCCATGATTCCTCACATACCATTACATTGCCTCTAAACTTCAGTATCTCCCTAAACAATTGTGGTTCATATTTCTACTAGTTGTTATTTTTTAACAAAACATAGATCTGATTATGAACTCCTCCTTAATAAGCAAACATTTGTAATTGTCTCCAATTGAAAGTTAGATTTTGTCAAGTTCAGCATTTTATATATAAAATATTCAAAACAAACTGCTAGTAGAAACAGAACATTAATTAAATTGGAATGTCATGATCACAATTTATCTTTGAATCTTATTCTCACACTCAATTCTAAAATCAAAACTCTAACATTTCTTGTCATTTAACTAAAGTGGGGTATATCCCATTTCATCAGTTCATTTCAGTTCAGTCGCTCAGTCCTGTCCAACTCTTTGCAATGCTATGGATTGCAGTACACCGGGCCTCCCTGTCCATCACCAACTCCCGGAGTTTACCCAAACTCATGTCCATTTAGTCAGTGATGCCATCCAACCATCTCATCCTCTGTTGTCTCCTTTTCCTCCTGCCTTCAATCTTTCCCATCATCAGGGTCTTTTCAAATGAGTCAGCTCTTCGCATCAGGTGGCCAAAGTACTGGAGTTTCAGCTTCAACATCAGTCCTTCCAATGAACACCCAGGACTGATCTTCTTTAGGATGGACTGGTTGGATCTCCTTGCAGTCCAAGGGACTCTCAAAGAGTCTTCTCCAAGACCACAGTTCAAAAGCATCAATTCTTCAGCACTCAGCTTTCTTTATAGTCCACCTCTCACATCCATACATGACTACTGCAAAAACCATAGCCTTGACTAGATGGACCTTTGTTGGCAAAGTAATGTCTGCTTTTTAATATGTTGTCTAGGTTGGTCATAGCTTTTCTTCCAAGAAGCAAGCGTCTTTTAATTTCATGGCTACAGTCACCATCTGTAGTGATTTTGGAGCCCCCCAAAATAAAGTCTGCCACAGTTTCCACTGTTTCTCCATCTATTTGCCATGAAGTCATGTGACCAGATGCCATGATCTTAGTTTTCTGAATGTTGAGCTTTAAGCCAACTTTTTCCTCTCCTCTTTCATTTTCATCAAGAGGCTTTTTAGTTCCTTTTCACTTTCTGCCATAAGGGTGGTGTCATCTGCATATCTGAGGTTATTGATATTTCTTCCGGCAATCTTGATTCCAGCTTGTGTTTCATCCAGCCCAGCATTTCTCATGATGTACTCTGCATATAAGTTAAACAAGCAGGGTGACAATATACAGCCTTGACATGCTCCTTTCCCAATTGGGAAGCAGTCTGTTGTTCCATGTCCAGTTCTAACTGTTGCTTCCTGACCTGCATACAGATTTCTCAAGAGGCAGATAAGGTGGTCTGGTATTCCCATCTCTTTCAGAATTTCATAGCTACCACTTATTTTACTATGGCATGTTACATACAGTTAGTAAGTTACCTCAGGCAGGCCTGCCTGAATCCTGGGTGGCAAGGAAAAATTTGAGCTTTGATGCACTCAACCTTACAACAAATGGCTAAGAATGTGCTGAAGTTAAGACAAGTAACACACCAGGAGAATCACAATTATTTTCAACAGTTGACTGAATTTGTGAAGATTTGAACTCCAAGAAAGCTTGTACCTCTGTCCAGAAGTCTGCCTTGTTTATGGTTTACAGAGCTAAGAGTTAAGAGACTCATCTGTGTGTATTAGCATCGTTCTGTCAATTACAGCACCATCAGACTTGTGATAAGCATACATTTTATAACTTATAGTACTTTACGATAGAAACCAACACTCTCACACATTATCTAATATGGTTACCAAGGAATTTGATTTTTGTTTAAAAAAAAGTACAGAATTTATTTTCATTAAAATAAATATTCACATTCTGAGAATAGGTTATATTTATGGGTCTAATTTCATGACTTGTACATCACCTGCAGATAATTCTATATACTTGGTCAAAGTTTTCACTGGGGTAAGCACTAAGAAAATGACCCAACTAAGAGTGAGGTCTGGGGGGTTATATTCTTCCTGTTAAAATTTAGTGTCCATCTGTAATTGTGGTAAAAATGTTTAGAAAAATTCATGATCTGCTGACAAAGTTGGATAGCATTTTTATTTGCCTCTAGAACTTACTTCTCAAGATTAATGAAGGCTCTTACCTCTTCAACTAACCTGTCTCATATTTCATATTTCAGCAAAAGCCTAACACCTCTGCTGAGGACGCTTCTCTGTGTCTCTTTCTGGTGGTTTGTTCCTTCTTCCATACTCTAGGTACATCACTGTCCAAACTATGGTATATATTCTTTTCAGTTCCTCAGTAGCTGATCTAGTTTATGAAAATTCCTGCCCATATAAGACCCATGTCATTAGGTATTCTCAAGTGCTCAGTCATGTCCCACTCTTTGCGACCCCATGGGCCGTAGCTGCCAGACTCCTCTATTCTGGCAAAAATACTGGAATGGGTTGCCAGTTCCTTTTCCAGGGGATCTTCCCAACGCAGGGATCAAGCCTTGGTATACGCATTGGTAGGTGCGTTCTTTACACCTGGGAAGCCGTGTGTCCTTAGGGTAAAATGCCTTTTACCCTATGCAACAATATGTGTGTGCCATGCGCTCAGTAGCTCCAGTCGTGTCCAACTCTCTGTGACCCCATGAACCATAGCTCATGGGGTTCTCCCGGTGAGAATACTGGAGTGGGTTGCCATTTCCTTCCCCAGGGGATCTTCCCAACCCAGGGATCAAAACTGCATCTCTTAAATCTCCCGCATTGGCAGGTAGATTCTTTACCACTAGAGCCACGGGGAATGCCCTATGCACCGATAGTACCTTCCTTTTATTAAAAAGGTTGTCCTATAGATTATCATTTTAATAAGTATTGATTTTGCCAATCAATCAATCTGACTCCTCAGTTCCTTGTCTTTCTTACTTCTAACAGTCTATCTCCTATAACTCCTAGTTACCTAAACTCTAGAATTTAGTAGTGTAGCTACTGGGCTGTTGAACTAATAAATTTGTACATCCCTTTTCAAACAAAACTTATTTTCTTAACAACTTGTTTACACCCCTTATTTTTTCCCCTCCGCCACGTTGGCTTTTCAAGTCCATCTCCTTTCTCTAATTTCATCTAGCTTTCTGTACTCTGTAACATATTTTTTTAACACTGAGGGTGACCAACCATAGCAGTTTTTCTTTGGACTGAGAGATTTCTGTGGACTCAGGACATGCAGTGCTAAAACCTGGATAGTCCCAGCAAAATCAGGGCAGCTGATCAAGTTACTTCAGTTGCCCCTGTATTGACTATCATTACCAGCCTGATAAAACCATAACTACTAGAGAAAACCTCTCAGCTGGTTAGATCAGCTTCACCATAAGTACATAGTTTGCCCTTTAATGCTACCTAAGAATCTAATGGCTCAGAGGTCAAAGGGTCTGCCCACAATGCTGGAGGCCTGGGTTCGATCCCTGGGTTGGGAAGATCCCCTGGAGAAGGAACTGGCAACCCACTCCAGTATTCTCGCCTGGAAAATCCCATGGGGAGCCTGGTGGGCTATAGTCCACGGGGTCGCAAAGAATTGGACACGACTAAGCGACTTCACTTCGCTTCACTTCAAGAATCTAATATTATTTATGTCAACAGCACTTTTCCTGGCTTGCTATAGTAAATAAACTTTCATCATTATCCTTACACTTTAGTCCTCTTAACTACCACACTTCTCTCCCTCTACTCCCCTGAAAAATAGAAACTATCTAACAGACTCATTAAGCTTTTGCCAGCAGACCTAAATTTCCACCCATCCTATCTTTATCATCTTTGACTTAGAATGGAAGAGTAATCACTTCTTATCCAAAGCTAATCCCTTCATTTGCAGTCTGGGTTAGCTTCTCATGCCCCTCTCAACCATACCTCCAATTGGACATCAAATCTGATTTATTCTTGCTTCAGAGTAGTCCAGAAACCATTCCAGTTTTATCTACCTCCAGTGCCAACACTCATATCTTAACTTGACTGTTATGATAGCTTCAAAGCCAGTCATCAGTCTCCAGTATATCTCCTTTCCAATTAATTTATGACATCAGACTCAAGTGATCTATGAAAAATGCAAACTGATCGTATCCTTCTTGAATCAGAATGATTCAAAGACTTTTCATTATGCTTAACATTAAACTTGAAATGGTAACATAGCCTTCAGAGGCCAAGATTCCCTGTCCAGTTTGATTTCTTCTTCTCTTATTCTGTGCTCTACACATACCTAGCTTCACCTGTATTTCTTTGCAGAAACCTGCTGGTATTTCACTTAGAGATTTTTTTTCCATAAGTAGTTTCTATGTCTCCAGTCCCTCTGCAGCACCTAATTGTTACTCATTCTTCAAAAGGTAATATATTACTTTTTAGGAATCATTTCATGGAGTCCTGAACTGGTGAAGAATCCGTATTATTTGCTTTCATAGCACCCTGCACTTCCCCATCAAAGCATCTGTCACAGACTTGTTTTTGTTGTTGGCCATGCCATGTGGCATCCAGGAGTTTAGTTCCCTGACCATGGATTGAATCTGTGCTTAACCACTGGACCACGAGGGATGTTCTATCAGGCTTAATGTCTGTATTCTTTACTTGACCATGAATTGCCCAAGAAACCTTATTTTTCCTTTTGGCAGTTTTATCCAAGGCAGCTAGCTCAGTGCTTGGGACATAGTGAATGAATAGTATACATTTGTGAATAAGTTAAATAATTGAATTTAAGTTTAAAAGTTCTCTTTTAATAGGTTGTATTTGATACTAGAATATATAATCAGGCAGTCTGTGAACACTGCAAGTGGCTTTCAGCCACACAGAAACATAAATTAAGTACACACACCTTTCTTAGCAGGCAAACTCAGGACAAAAGAATACACATGGTCCTAAAAGAAAACATTTATATGTATGAGAAGTTAAAGAGAGAATGTCTTTAGAATTATTGAATTTCTGCTACGTGGTTGTTTCATGGAGATGTCAGAGTAAAGGGAACAGAACTACTGCATGATAGAGACCATTGTATGAGAGAGAGATTTGCCAATCCATTTCAGATATTCATGTGTTCTGGTTATAGTACCCTGCTCTTAAATGTCTATTGTAGAAGAAGTAAGGTATTTCAGACTATGAGACAACTCCTTAATTTTTGATTAACTTGCATATGGTCAAAAGATTACTGACAGGTCACATAAAACACATGTTGAGGGTGGAGGAGTTGCTTTAGTTTTGGAAACATTGTGTGTGTGAGTGTGTGTGCATGTGTGCACACACACTGTCACTCAGTTGTGTCTGACTCTTTGCCACACCATGGACTGTAGCCCACTAGGCTCCTCTGTCCTTGGGATTTTCCAGGCAAGAATACTGGAGTTGATTGCCATTTCCTACTCCAGGGCATCTTCCTGACCCAGGAATAGAATCCATATCTTTTGCATCTCCTGCATTAGCAGGTGGATTACCAGGTGGATGCCACTGTGCCACCTGGGAAGCCCTTGAAATCAATGTTGGGTTATAAATTAAGAGTTAGGGATTCTGTTACTACTGTGTTTTATTTCCTATTGGACTTGGTTGGCTAATTCATACTTTTAGACCAGAATTATTTAAATTTATCAACAGTGAACATTTCTCTTAGCATGTTTAATTTTCACTGTTAATTCCATTATGCTTCAAACTCTCCTAACTTGACTTCCACTTTAGACATACTTTTTAATAAAAGTGATATCATTGTTTAGTGTTTTCATATAAGAGAATATCTTTTTATTTCCCTTTTTTAGGAACATGTGCATATTGAAATGTTTCCATGATACTATAGATTCTTTTAAAAAAGATTTAAGGTTTAAAAATCATGGAAAAAAGAAAAAGAATGAGATCATTAAGAAACTCAGCAAATCTCATATGTATACACCTATAACATATATTATTACATACCATCTATATATAATCTATAAAATGGAAAATACACAAAGAATATGTTCACTATTTTAACTTTTCTTTATTCCGTTACTTTATCTAAAACATTATATTTATGAATGTTGACTGTAAAATGTATAAATATTTGGATTTAGCAGCAGAAAATCATCATAGAAATCTGAAAGAAACTCGATGCTCACATATACCCTTGCCATGACATTTTAATTCCATAAAATCTGGAGTGTAGGAATACAACCTTTTGAGTTATGACTTTGGCAATCAGAATTTTCAAGTGATATTTGTAGCAGCAACATGAAACAGGGAGGCAGTTTAATAGTTTAGAAAGATTGTTGCCTTGGATAGTTGCAGCTCTGCCATTTGCTAGCTTTGTGACATTGAGCAAAAAACGATCCTCCCTTGCTCCACATTTCCCATTTGCAAAATAAGGGATAACCATAATCACTCAATGAACCTTAGTAACTAGTTTATTGCAAATATCAAATTAATATGCTAAAATGGTGAAACATAAGCAGTTTAGATATGTTGATTACAACCTCAGTGGAGCTTCTTACACCTACAGATTTGCTGAAGTTAGCACAATTCCTGGCAGGTTTCTGGCAATGAGTGGTGAAGCAGATTAATTTGGTATATCATTATATTAAAGGATGCCTTTAGAATTTCACATTTATGGTGACTAGATCTCCCTTCCACAGCCCATGTGGGACATAGCCTGCATTTGGTTTCTTTTTATGCTGCCTAAAGAGAAAACTCTGGAGTTCAATGTCCCAGGGTTAGGAAATGCTGTCATGGCAAATGCAACTTCAGGAATAATCAATTCTTAGGATTTTGCTTTTACTTGGATCTGAGCCAAAAGAAATCTGCTCTATCATCTCTTAAATTCATTTATAGTGATTTTCAAAGAAAGAGGGAGTCCTAATCCTAGCCAGCCATGTTCCATTGACCATAAACAAAGTTACTTCTCAGCTGTATTCCTGGAAATGGAAGTTCCTGTGTATGTTTTAACTTTTATTTTATATTCCCAAAGAAACAAAAGTGCTTTGAGAATTCTACATTTTATAGAATAGGTATGTCAGATTAGGTTAAGCCAGGTAAGACTCCATATATTGAGTAATGTGTGAACTCTGTTATGAAAACAATGAGTTACATAGATGAGGAAGTAGGCAATGCCAGGGGGCATAGTAACTTCGAAGTCAAAGGCTTATTTCAGTAGAATGGTTTGTGGAAATTAAAAATAATTGGTACCTTAAATGATCTAATCATAAATGAACCTATGTTTCTAAACTTAAGAATTGGAATGACACTAACGTCTTTTCATATACTCAATAAATGTATTGCTTCACATACTGCTTTAGGAATTCAGAATGTGTGATGAATAAGATACCTGATTCCCTAAACATTACATTTTGTTTTGAGGAGATTATAAACAAGTAAATAAATATGTTAGTTATTATTTTTAGGCACAGTTGTCCCTCATTATTCACAGGAATTCATTCTGAGATCCCCAGTGGATACCTGAAACCCTAGGATTGTACCAAACCCTATATATACTGTATTTTTTCTTATACATACATATGTAAGATGAGGTTTAATCTACAAATTAAGCATAGTAAAAGATGAGCAATAATAACACATAATAAAATAGAACAATTACAGCAATACACTGTAATAAAATTTATGTGAGTGTGGGCCATCTCTGTCTCAAGATATCTTGTGCAAATTTACTGTCTTTTCCGTATTAACTAAGTACTTATCATTCACTGTGGCACTAACTTTTTTAATTCGAGGGGCAACACCAAAACTTTTCCTCTGTCACAATTTTAAGAAGATTCATTCTTACTATAGATCTCAGCAACCTTAGGTTTTTATAGTCTTTTAAAATAGTTTTTTTTTTTTTTCCTGCATCTTTTTCCCTTTCCTTATGAAGTTAAGGACTTTCACCTTTTCACTTAAAGAAAACACTTGACAACTTCTCTTGGCACATCTCAATTGCCAGCATTACCACGCTTGTGCTTTGGAGCCATTACCAAGTAAAATAAGGGTTCTTGTACACAAGCACTGCAGTATAGGGGCAGTCCATTTGATAACAGAATTGGCTAGTGAGAGACTACAGGGTGGGAGATGCTAGACAAAGAGATGATTTTTGACGTGGGTGGATGGAGCAGGACGGAGTGAGATTTCATCCTGCTACTCAGAACAGTACTCAATTTAGAAATTATAAATTATTTCTAAAATTTTTTGTTTACTGTTTTCAAGCCATGAATGACCATAAGAAAGTGATACTAAGTATAAGAAAGGATTGATGCATTAAAAAATGCTTTGTAGAAAATTAATCAGGGCATTTTAATAGAAAATGAATAGAGGAAAAGTCTAAATTATAATGGAAGAATTAAGTAATTTGTGAGCTAAATGGCAAAGAAGAGCTGGTGAAGTAAATATCTTAAAGAGAGTAGAAAGCCCTGAAGCTGTTCTAGAGGATTAGACAGAGAGCCAAAGAGCTAGAATGAGTGAGCTGGGGAGAGAGGACAAGTTGAGAGGTGTTCAAGGACCACTTCATTGAACCCTCTGTAGACTATCTTAAGAAATTTAGTTTTGATTCCAATTACAGTGGATTGTTTCAGGCAGACAAGTACCCATATCTAATTTATGATGAAAAAAAAATCACTCACTTTTATGTGGAAGACAGATTGTAGGGAAAAAAGTTTGGAACCCGAGAGACTAGTGTTTGGTCTGCTTCTGGTTAGAGCTGATAAGAGCTTAAAATGAAGTAGTGTCAATGCTTTTCTTCTCAGTAGAAGGAAAAGATTGTGTTTTAAAAAATATTGAACAAATAGAATTCAGAGAGATTATATATGGAAGAGTCCAGATGATTCCCTGAGTTTTGGCTTGAATGACTGGGTGAAGGGCAGAACCTTTCCCCTATGACAGAGAAAACATGAGGAGGAGGTTTGTATTTGAGAAGATAGAGAAATAGAGATGATAGGATTACTTTTGGAATTGGGGTGGTTTAAATTGGACATTTAAGACATCCCTTGGTCATTTGAATTTAAGAAGTGACCTGCCATGGTAGAAAAACATGAATTTGTAATCAGATTAAGATTTCAATCATGTACTTTACAAGCATGAAAACTTAAGCAAATTAAATTATCTGATCTTCAACATTTTATTTATTAAAGCAAATTATTAATACAAAAACATTCAATTAATTTGAAAATTGTGAACTATATTGTGCTTTACCCTCAGGTTTTCTTTTTTCTTTTTTTGTCATGATCATTATGATATGTGATCTATACAGTGGGAAAAAAATTGCAAGTATCATTTGGGGAGGCACTTGCATATAGTTTTCTTTTTAAGAAGTCTATGGATTTGAATGAGATATAGTGTAAAAACTATATAAGTGGGGGATTATATGATGGAAGGAAGATGTCCAAAAAGGGACATGAGTGGTGGTGGTAAAGTTGATGCTGAATAGAAAGAGAATCTCGTGAACGAAAAGTTGGAAAAGAAAGGAGGGGGCGGAATGAGAGGAGGAAACTTGAGAAGGAAAATGTAGTCAGTTGTTGCAGAGAAGGTAAGAAAGGGCTAGAAAAGCATCTGCAGACTACAATGGTATTAGTGCCATTTATTGACCTTGTCAGGGCTTCCCAGGTGGTGCTGGTGATAAGGAATCCACCTACCAAGCAAGAGACACAAGAGATGTGGGTTTGATCCCTGGGTTGGGAAGATCCCCTGGAGGAGGAAATGACGGCCCACTCCAGTATTCTTGCCTGGAAAATTTCATGGACAGAGGAGCCTGGTGGGCTACACATTCTGTGAGGTTGCAAAGAGTCAGACATGGCTGAGTGGCTGAGTGCACACACACACACACACAGACCTTGTGAAGAGTTGTTTCACTCAGTATAAGAACCTTGGAAGAGGAGGGACATTTTTTCAATCAGAGAGGTGCAAAAATATAATAATATGAGCATATTTAGTTTAGCTTATTTGTAGAGACAAAGTTAAGGTAAATATTTCTTTAGGTAGGATACAAAATCATGTACTTCTAACAGGGGTAAAAGGGCTTGTGTAGGTTATATGATAAAAGAAATGACAGTCGGAATGACTGAAGGTGACAACTTCTCCAAAATCACATGCTTACAAGAGCAGTAAAAATCCTAAAGGTCTAGTGGAAAATATTGGTTTACATTTATATTCTTTTATATAGTCAGTTATATTCTGACACTGTATATTGAATCTATGTATTCAAAATATTCACTTATATTCTTACACTATATTCTTAAGTCATTATCAGTAAGGATATGATATTAAGGTACATTAAAATTAAATATAATTCAGTATCTTCTCTGTACAATACTTTGTAGTTCACACATTTTTACCAAAAATGATCTACTCCAGAATAAAAACTATTTTTATACATTTCTGATCCAGAAGACATGCTGCTTTTTTAATTGGTGTACAAGGAATTGTTACGTTAGATGATTATGTTCAATTAAGTTTAATGAATATAATTAATGTAGTTGCTGTTTTAGGTTCTTGAGTTAATAGTGCCATTAAATGCTGCTGTTTCTGTTGTGGTACTGATTATTATTATAATAGAATAGCAAACTTTGAAATGATAGGAAAAGAAAAAAAAGAAATGATAGGAAAGCTAAAAGTGTGACCACTCTTTGAATAGCAAGTTTATATAGACATTTATATTTATATATATGGTTGTTATTTAATAGCAGATCATAATACAGTATAAAATGACACCTTTTTTTAAAGTCAATGCATTAACCGCTTTAAACACTACTTTTATATATTTAAATAAGTAGTTTTTAAATTGAAATTATCAATATCAAATTATAGTTAGAAGACAAGTATAGATGCCTTTTAACTACTTGAAATAAAACATGCATTTAGTTCCTATACAAATTGTTAAGCATCTTTAACATGTCAAATATTTTAAATAAGGTTAATTTTCCTTATTAAATGCTTTAATGTTTTACTTTTATGTAAAAATTATTTCCATAACATTAGCCATTAATAACAATGCACAATACAATTTTAATAATAATTTGTTTTCCCTTCTACTCATTCTACAGGCAATATTAATGAATATTTAAATACTGATAAATGAAAATGCTTCTTATAGCTTGAAGCAGTGCTGTAAAAGGCATATAGTGTTTATTTCTTGGATTTTTTATAGTATAAACAGCATAATTAAATAAAACATTTTTAACATGTTAGAAATCTCTATAATTGATTCTAAGCTATAGTTGTATTATATTACATTGGAAAATGAAAGGATTCTTATTAAAATTATGTTTTTAAATGTTCTTATTTTAGACATGAACATGCATAATTCCATGTACTTTTATTTTCTGTCATTTTAAGTCTTGCCACATAAGTCTTGTCACATGACTTCTGTTATGCAAGTTAAAGTTTCTACTTATGTTTTAAAAGAATAAGATACCCCATTAAATATTTATTTACTTAACTTTGAAAAGCATTTTACACCATTTTTATAGTAGTAAATATTGGTAGCTTTTTTTCTTTAAAAATGCATTTTTCCTGAAGCTTGAAATTTCTAAGTGGTATTTTAGAGTCCAATTTCACAATTTGTTTTCTGTAAAATGGAGGTGACTCTCTTCTGTGCTGGGTGTTGAGAGTGGATCTGGAGTTCTTTAATCAACCTGTAAACTTTTGTCTGTTGGAGAAGAAATGCTGTTTCTTTTTTTTTTTTCCAGGAAAAATAGTCTAAAACTGAGTATGGGTGAGATATCATAATTGTCAAGACTTTTGGTGCAATATTTTGAAAAGGCACTGTATTTCGAATCATTTAACCTCATGGATATTTACAACCCAATTCTGTCTGAGTTATTAACCCTAAAAGCACTTTTCAGTGTCCTTTCATATAACAAAAAAGTTAGAATAAATTTGTTTGTTTGTTTGTTTTTTCAGACTATGGTCTTTTAATTCCTCTAAGGCAGGGACACTGTAGGTGGCTGTGTATTGTGTAAATGCACATGGGTGCCATTGGCAACCTAGTCTGCTTGCAGAATCAGGTTCTGGGTGTAATTCAGAGGGGAGCAGACAATAGGAACAAGTAGTTAAGTTTCAGAACTCCAAGCTTCAGATTCAACCAGAAAAGAAATGTAAATGTTATACTTGGTACATGTGTGCCCAATCACTTAGTCATGTGTGACTCTGTGGCCCCATGGACTCTATTCCGTCAGGCTCCTCTGACCATGGGATTGGAGTGGGTTGCCATTTCCTCCTCCAGGTGATCTTTCTGACCCAGGGATCCAACATATGTCTCTTATATCATCTGCACAGGTCAGGTGGATTCTTTAGCACTGAGTCACCTGATAAGCCCAGTATCAGTTCAGTTCAGTTCAGTCTCTCAGTCCTCTTTGACTCTTTGTGACTCCGTGACTGCAGCACGCCAGGCCTCCCTGTCCATCACCAACTCCCAGAGTTTACTCAAACTCATATCCACTGAGTCGATGACGCCATCCAACCACCTCATCCTCTGTCGTCCCCTTTTCCTCCTGCCTTCAATCTTTCCCAGCATCAGGGTCGTTTCAAATGAATCAGTTCTTCACATCAAGTGGCCAAAGTATTGGAGTTTCAGCTTCAGCATCGGTCCTTCCAATGAATATTCAGGACTGATTTCCTTTAGGATGGACTGGTTGGATCTCCTTGCAGTCCAAGGGATTCTCAAGAGTCTTCTTCAACACCGCAGTTCAAAAGCATCAATTCTTTGGTGCTCAGCTTTCTTTACAGAAAGCTTTTCTTTCTCTCACATCCATACATGACTACTGGAAAAACCATAGCTTTGACTAGACAGACCTTTGTTGGCAAAGTAATGTCTCTGCTTTTTAATATGCTTCTAGATTTGTCATAACTTTTCTTCCAAGGAGAAAGTGTCTTTTAATTTCATGGCTGCAGTCACCATCTTCAGTGATTTTGGAGCCCCCCAAAATAAAGTCAGCCACTGTTTCTACTGTTTCCCCCTCTATATGCCATGAAGTGATGGGACCAGGTGCCATGATCTTAGTTTTCTGAATGTTGAGCTTTAAGCCAATTTTTTCACTCTCTTCTTTCACTTTCATCAAGAGGCTCTTTAGTTCTTCTTCACTTTCTGCCATAAGGGTGGTATCATTTGCATATCTGAGGTTATTGATATTTCTCCCAGCAATCTTGTTTCCAGCTTGTGCTTCATCCAGCCCAGCATTTCTCATGATGTACTCTGTATATAAGTTAAATAAGCAGGGTAACAATATACAGCCTTGATGTACATATTTCCCGATTTGGAAAAGCCCATTATACTTGGTAGAAATGACCAATTGCTTGAATTTACTCACTTGTAAAAACCCATCTAGGCTTTTTCTGTGTGTATGTAAAAATAGTTAAAATTATTGACAATTTTTGTTTTTTTAATATGATTCAGGGTTTTACTTTTACTTGAATTGCTTTTGGCAAGTTATTTTAACATAAAGTTTTCTTTTTTTTCCTGTTTTAAATTTCAACAAAGGTTTTTGCAGTTTTTTTCCATATTTAATATCTACAGAATCTGTAGCTATATTTGTATTCTAATTTACAATATTGTATATTCCCATGTTCTCTTTAGGTTCTTCATTGATTTTGTCAGAAATTTTCAAATTAATTTTATTATATATATGATTCAGCTTTTTACTGCTGAATCGCTTTTCTATATATTATCTTATTTATAACTATTTATAGTATTTATTCTTCATTTTTATCCCATTAAGGAGCCTTCTTATATTCATTCTGTTTTCTTTGTGCTTCATTTATATTTCCTCTTATTTGTCGTTTTTTACCAGTTTTACTTTTCCTGTTCTATTTAAGACATCTTTGCCTAACACAAAGTCATGAATATATCCTCAAATATTTCCTTCTGGAATCTTTAGTTTAATTTCATATTTAGGTTTATGATTCATCTTGAATAAATCTTAGAATGTGGTGAGATAAGAGTCAGGTAGATGTACTTCATTATGGATTTCCAGTTGCTGTAGTGCCATTTATCAAGCGTATGTTCTTTCCCCCATTGAATTGTTTTGAGCCTTTATCTTGGCCATAGTACAGAGGGTCTACTTCTGTGCTCTCAGTTTACTGATTAAGACCATACAGTCTTAATTAATCTAACTATACTATGTAGTAATTTTTCAAGTGACATAATGTCCATGTTCCTTTAGATCTAAATGTATATTGAATTACTCAGTTTTCTTGTGTATTTCATTAATTTGTCTTTTTCTGGACATTGTTTATTTTATTTAAATTGTCAAAAACCTTGGTATAGTGGTGTTCATAATATCATTTTTTTTTTCATAATATCATTTTTAATCTTTTTTACTAACTGGTAAATTGTTTCATGCTACTTTATTTTCTTGATCAGTATTGCTTGGGAATTACACTTCTATTACTTTTCAAAAAAGTAAACTTTTGATTTACTGATTTATCTGTTTTAAATGTTTGTTATTCTATTTACTACTTCCCTTATATTTATAATTTTATTCCTTCTAATATTTGTGAGATTAATTTGCTCTTTTTGGTCTGTGTTTTTGAAGTAGGAGTTCTTATCATTGACTTTAATCTGACTTCTTTTTTGATATGTAATTTTAATGGTTAATCATTAAGAGCAGTGCTTTAGATGCTCACGCACAAACTTAATCGATTGTATCATCCAGGCCAAAGGTTTTGAATTTTATTGAAAATTGCTTAATGAGTCAGTATACTGTCTATGTTGGTGATGGTTTCACATGTAGTTGAGCACAGTATGTTTTGTGAAGTTGTTGGAAATAGTGTTTTTCCCCTGCAGAAGGAAGTGGCAACCTGCTCCAAAACTCTGGACCTGGGAAATCCCATGGACAGAGGGGCCTGGCAGGCTATAGTCCATGGGGTCACAAAAGAGTCTGACATGACTTAGCAACTAAATAACAACAACAATATACATATTGCTTCCAGTTGACTCAGATTTGTTCAAATCTTCCATAACCTGATGAATTTTTTCCTCTACTTGGATCTGTCAGTTACTGAATGTGAACTGTTATCATCTTCAAATATGATTTTGAATATGACTTCTCCATTTAATTTTATTTTCTCATATATACTGATGCTATATTATTAGGTTTTGATGTTTTTTGTTTGTTTAGTCACTAAGTCATGAATGACTCTTTTGCAACCCCATGGACCATAGCTTACCAGGCTCCTCTGTCCATGGGATTTCCCAGGCAAGAATACTGGGGTGTGTTGTCATTTCCTTCTCCAAGGGGTCTACCTGACCCATGGCTCAAACCCATGCCTCTGGTGGCTCCTGCATTAGCAGGCAGATTCTTTACTACTGAGTCACCTGGGAAGCCCAATTATTAGCATTAGATAGATCCAAACTTGTATTTTATCCATGTGGTTTCAGTGGCATCTCTCTCTCTAATGGCTCCTGTGGCCATATTGGGGGATACTATTAATATTTTGAGGGGAAGTGGAAAAAGAAAAATAGCTGAGCTTCCTATTTGAATAGGTTGGCTCTGTATTTTGCTACAAGTCAAAAAGTTAACAGAAGCTGCTTTATAGCCGGAAAGGGTTGCCTTCAAAGACATTATTAAGAGAAAAAAATGTATAAAAATATTTTATTATGTATTCATTTATTTAACTGTCCTGGGTCTTAGCTGTGGCTCTGGAATCTTTAGTTGCAGCATGTGGGATATAGTTTCCTGACCAGGTATCGAATCTGGCCCCTGCATTGTGAGCGCTGGGTCTTAAATCACTGGACCCCAGGAAAGTCCCAAGAGAAAATCTTTTAAAGGGACCATACTGTGAGTGATGCACCTGGTCTTCCACTTAAGATGGAATACATACTAGTTCAAGGTAAGAATGTTTATGGATAGTAACAAATGGTTTGGCTGGCCATTCAAGTGCATAAAAGGAAAAATGCCTGGAAAATATATGATGGGATCTGAAGTCAATATGTGAAGATCTTTGTATCTCATTTTAATCACCACAGAAAATATTCACCATGAAGAAGTATTGAACAACCAAGTTCAGTTCAGTTCAGTCACTCAGTCATGTCCGACTCTTTGCAACCCCATGAATCACAGCACGCTAGGCCTCCTTGTCCATCACCAACTCCTGGAGTCTACCCAAACCCATGTCCATCGAGTCGGTGATGCCATCCAGCCATCTCATACTTTGTCGTCCCCTCCTCCTCTCGCCCCCAATCCTTCCCAGCATTAGGGTCTTTTCCAATGAGTCAACTCTTCGCATGAGGTGGCCAAAGTATTGGAGTTTCAGCTTCAACATCAGTCCTTCAATGAACATCCAGGACTGATCTCCTTTAATATGGACTGGTTGGATCTCCTTGCAGTCCAAGGGACTCGAAAGAGTCTTCTCTGACACCACAGTTCAAAAGCATCAATTCTTCTGTGCTCAGCTTTCTTCACTGTCCAACTCTCACATCCATACATGACTACTGGAAAAACCATAGCCTTGACTAGATGGACCTTTTTTGGCAAAGTAATGTCTCTGCTTTTAAATATGCTATCTAGGTTGGTCATAACTTTCCTTCCAAGGAGTAAGCGTCTTTTAATTTCATGGCTGCAATCACCATCTGCAGTGATTTTGAAGCCCAAAAAAATAACCAAGTACTTGTATTACCAACCACATAGTTGCACATTGGCTACACCAGGAACATTCCATCCTGGACTGAAGTCATTCAGTCTGTAACACTTGTATTTTTGACTTAATATAATGTCCCCTCCTGAAAGGTCTTAGTCTTGAAGACCTTTATTATGAAGAAGACCTGTATTATGCCCGAATTGATCCCCATTCACAAAATGAAGAAGTACACACTTCTTTGAGGAAAGCAACCACTGATACCCTCAAACTGAAGAATTCTCTTCCCTCTGTGAATGTGGTTTCTTTAGATTTCTTTTCATTTACGTGTCACAGGTTCACACTATCTTCATTTTTATATAGGATCTGGTACTTTAAAATCATATGTATTAATATATGATATGTTAAGTATATATTATAATGTATAAGAAAATAAATCAATTTATTAATTAAAAATCATATATGAGTATGTAACATATTAACAAATGTTTTAATATGTCATATATAAATGATTTTTGAAATTTATCAGTTCTTTCTTTGTTATTATTGAAGTCTTTCGCATACTGCTGATGTGGCACTGTTTTTGGAGGTATTTTTTTAAACTGCATGTGTTTGACTCAGACTAATCTATCTGCATTTCTGTTCCCATGTATTGCAGCTACTAATATATTTAGATTACTTTAGCTTTCTTCACAGTTGATTGGAAGTCTTCTTCCCTTCATTAAATTTTCCTTCTGGTTTAAATGTATAATTTTTGCATCTCTTCTTCTAAAAGTTAATCATTAATATTTTTAGAATGTATACTGCTAACTGCTAAGTCACTTCAGTCGTGTCTGACTGTGCGACTCCATCCCTGGGATTCTCCAGGCAAGAGCACTGGAGTGGGTTGCCATTTCCTTCTCCAATGCATAAAAGTGAAAAGTGAAAGTGAAGTCGTTCAGTCATGTCTGACTCTTCGTGACCCCATGGTCTGCAGCCTACCAGGCTCCTCCGTCCATGGGATTTTCCAGGCAAGAGTACTGGAGTGGAGTGCCATTGCCAAATCTAAAGTCAGTTAAATTTTTCACATGCCATGCAAAAAACTAAAACATCAAGAAATTTATAATTACTATCTCCCTAGTTTTATTAAATTAAGAGATACCTGCTCCTTGTAAGAAAAGCTATGACAAACCTAGACCGCATGTTAAAAAGCAGAGGCATTACTTTGCCAACAAAGGTCCGTCTAGTCAAAGCTATGATTTTTCCAGTAGTTATGTATGGATGTGAGAGTTGGACCATAAAGAAAGCTAAGCACCAAAGAATTGATGCTTTTTAACTGTGGTGTTGGAGAAGACTCTTGAGAGTCCCTTGGACTGCGAGGAGATCCAACCAGTCCATCCTAAAGGAAATAAGGCCTGAATATTCATTAGAAGACTGATGAGGAAGTTGAAACTCCAGTGCTTTGACCACCAGATGCTGACTCATTTGTAAAGACCCTGATGCTGGGGACGATTGAAGGCAGGGGGAGAAGGGGACTTCAGAGGATGAGATGGTTGGATGGCATCACTGCTCAATGGACATAAGTTTGAGCAAGCTCCAGGAGTTGATAATGGATAGGGAAGCCTGACGTGCTGCAGTCCGTGGGGTCACAAAGAGTTCCACATGACTGAGCAACTGAACGGAAAACTGAAAACCTCCCTAGTTTACATTTTACCATGCTTAGTAGTTTAGTTCTAGTGTCTCTAATGCATTATGTTTAGGCCAACTCTGTGGGGTTTTTTTGTTTGTTTGTTTTTTCTGCTTTTTTTTAAATAAACAAATCTTTATTGTCCAAATATTGAAAAATAAACTCAGTGCAGTTACATTTCTATGGTTTAAAGTAGTTTCCTCTCAACATTTTTATTACATATTCTTTTGACTTCCATTGTTGCTCTGGAGAAGTCAGTTCTCATTTAATTCTTCTTCCACTTGTAGAAAACTTTTTTTCTCATTGGTTGCTGTATGACTCTTTACCTTCACTGTTTAACTGTGGTTTAATATTTAAGTGCCTAGGCATGAATTTATTTGTATTTATTCTGCTTCAGGTTTTTTAGACTTTCTGAATTTGAAGAATGGTGATGTTCATTAACTGACTCTACTCATTTTTTTATCCATGCCTAGAAATTCTGTGACAAAGACCTTGGATCTTCTATTTTTTTCTTAATTTATCTCACTTTATATTATGTATTTTTCATCTAGTTGTTTCTCTGTGCTCCATTATGTATAGTTTCTTAGTTTCTAGTTTCAATTTTATTAATTCCTGTTTTGGCTCCATCTTATCTGATGTTTTACATCACCATTACTTAAAAATTTGTGAGTATATGTGTTTGTGAATTGTTTCTAAAATTTCCATTTTACTAACTATCAAGGTTGCCTAACCATTTATAATACTTTAAGATTCTCATTTTTTACTTTACTTTCCTTACTTTATTTCTTTAAACATTGAAGCATAATAGTGTTGCATCTTTTAAAATCATTTTTAAGTTTGGGAGTACCTGTGGGGTTGGTTCTGTTCTTAGTTATTACAGATGACTCTTACTCAAGGAGGCTTTTCAATGTATTTTGCAATTTTGGATTGTGAGTTTGTCATTCTATTGGTGGTAATTCTTGAGGATGGATTGCATGGCTCTTCCAGAAGAAATTGTGCTTGATCTTATCAGGTTCCTGGGAGCATTTGCAAGCCAGACTTCTCTTAAATTTTAAGATCTGGAGTTAGCACTGTAAATTCGGACTCACACTGTTACTAAACAATGTTGAAGTGCCAATTATATCTCAGAAGGGATTTTTTTGTTTAACATCACTCTCAAAGCAGATTTAGAACTTTATTTATGATCTACTTTTCTTTGGTGTAGTTTTATTTCTTTCTTTTCTCAAGCATTTATTTCATCCTAAAATTAGCTTTGTGTGTAGTTTTCTCCAATCCATATCTTTAGCTTTCACATACTCCTGATATTTTTATGTAAAAGGGCTAATACCTTGTCTTTTTTTTTCTCTTCTGTGATGGCATCTGGCAACTTTATTCCTTATAATGTTTCTAGAACCACATTCCATTATGTTCCCTGGCCTCTGTTAATTTGCTTTAGACATATATATCTGAAAGCATATTAAATTATTTTACCTAGCATTTTATGTTTGCCATAATCAGGTTTTCATATCAGATATCATCTGAATAAATAGCATTGATGCTATAAAATTTTTAATACCACTGGAATATATAATTTTAATGTCCCATCTAATTCCCTACAATTTATGATGCTTTCACTTTTTGTAACTAGTCATTAATATATAAATAATTGTTTATAGTACAAAATAAATACTTTAAGAATCCAAGTATACATAAATAGCAAAACAAATACCAAGTCTGTACAAGGCAACCTAAATTATTAATGTTTGGATTCATTCAGTATAAATGTTTGTTTCCCTCATCTTTAACCACCTTACCTATAAAAACAATTATGGATTTTTCTTATTCTGGAAGAATGCCTTATAATTTTGGCTCTGTGATACAAAACTCAAATAGTGCAATAACTCCTTAGCTTGATGTGTGAAGCATAAACATGAAAATCATTCTAGTTTGTTGACTTTTGATATTAAAATTGAATTTTTACTTTGTTAGTGTGAAAATTTAAATATTGTCTGATAAAATCACAAGAATATGGAAAATTTTAAGGCATTATGTGAACTTCAAGAAAAAGGGATTCCCTGGTGGCTCAGATGGTAAAGAATCTGCCTGCAATGTGGGAGACTGAGGTTTAATACCTGGGTCAGGAAGATCCCCTAGAGAAGGAAATGGCAATCCACTATAGTCTTCTTGCCTGGAAAATCCCATGGATGGAGGCGCCTAACAGGCTACAGTCCATAGGGTTGCAAAGAGTCAGACACGACTGAGTGTCTTCACTTAATAGAAAGATGACCTAATAGTCTACGCATTAATTTGGGTGATCTTAATCATTGATCTTTATATTAACCTCAGTTAACTTGTATACAGTATTAATTATATTTATGATGGCTCTGTAATTCTATCTTTTTGTATATTGTCCAAAGAATATGAATATTCATATTTGAAGAAATTGCCTATAAAGCCCGTCAGAATAGTGCATATGATGCTAAGATTGTCACCAGTTGTGTTTTTTAATATCTCCTTTTCTCTTCTCTTTGTTCCTACTCCTTCCTTCTTCTGCCATTTCTCCGTCATTTTTTCTCTTTCTCTGTTGCTGTATTTAGTATCATCATTTGTTATCTCATGCCTTGACCACTTCAGATTCTTTTTTCTAAAGTGCCAAGATTCATTTTCACTTTTACAAATAACTGCAAAATAAGGACCAGCAATACTTCAAGGTAACATTAAATTATTAAAAAGTATTAAATTTTTAGTAATTTAATGTTACATACAAGCTTACTCATATCTCCATTAAAAAGTTATGTACTTCTAACCCTAACTTTGAAAACTTGCCTATCTTGAATTCAAAATGTATGTTCCAAACAATTTTATTCTTTTTTCCTCTATCCAAGCCCTGTTCTCATAGAGGTGGTGCTTTATATTATTATTGGCACTATTTTGAATGTTTGTGTCTTCCTAAATTCATATGTTGAAAACCCATTGCCCAAAGTGATGATAGGAAGTAGAGCCTTTGGAAAGTGATTGGGTCATGAGGGTGGAGTCTCCATGATTGAGGTTAGTGCCCTTACAAGAGCCCTAACAGAGATGTTCTACTTCCCTCCATCATGTGGGGACAAGCAAAACAGTGCCAACTGTGACCATGAAAGCTCTCTCTCATCAGGTACTGAACCTGCCAGCATTTTGATCCTGGCCCTCCCAGCCCCCAGAACTATAAGAAATCTATTTTTGTTGCTTATAAGCCACCCAATCTGTGGTATTTTGCTAATGTAGCCTGAATGGACACAGACAATCAAATACAATTGTTTAATGCTTTCTCTAAATTCTATTCTTTATCTTAGCCATTATGGGTATAAATATTTGCCTATGCTAATACAAAAACACGAAACCAATTATTTACTTTAAACTAATATTTGAACAGCACCTTATAACTTGTAAAACAATTTCAGGTGTATTATTTTACCTTTGTATGCAGATAGAATTATCTGCATTTTATGAATGGAGAAACTGACAATAAAAAGGTTAAATGATTTACCTAATAAAATAAAACAGGAAATTTCAAAGTTATTGGATCTTTATTTACCTAGAACAATTCCTAGCCCACCTAAAATTATGAATAACTACTTGCTACATGAATAAAATAAGACAGAGGTAGGTTTATATCAAAACTCTTGTTTGGTAGCTCTATGATTTTGTACAATTTCCATGAGTATTCCGAACCTCAGTTAAACTATCTGAAATTCAAAAATAATAGTTTCTTTTTAAAAGAATTGCTATGGTCTTTAGAATAGCACATATGACATAATTAACAGTACATTAACTAAACTTTCTTCCTCTTTTATCCATAGTCATAGTTTTTAGCATCCCAGGCCATATAAAAATGTGTAGATTCTGAAGTCTATCCTTTCCCTAAACCAAGTATTTTTCTTTTCTACATTCTTTGTTTAATCTCTGCAAATTGTTATTAGTATTTATCATCTTCAAAGTAAAGACAAAATATGGAAACTTTGGTGGCAAAATGGGACTACATTTACATGCATGCAGATTGTAAATATTTATTTATTTTAATATCCATTTCCATAAATGGTTATGTCAAATTAGGTCTAAAGCTTAGTGTTTAATTGTATTTAAAAACTAAAATTCATTTTAAAAATTGGCCTATTTAGTAGATAAAACATCTATCCACAAATATCCATATTCTTACAAGGAATGGAGATAATCACAAGAGAAAATAAACTGCAGAGATATTTCCCCCCTAAGATCCAAGTAGAAGACTATTGAAATCTCTCCAGAAAATGTGTTCCTCTTCCATTATCATTGACCTATACTGAAACATACCTTGTTCTGGAACACAGACATATTTGACAATTTATATAGAAAAACCACTACCACAAATGCAAAATCCTATTCTCTTGATCCTTCCTATCTAATTATATTTTTTACCTGTGTACTTAAAAACGGGGCTTCCCAGATTGCTCAAGCCATCAAGGTAAAGAATCCACCTGCAATACAGGAGACTCAGGAGACAAGGGTTCTATACCTGGATCAGGAAGATCCCCTGGAGGAGGAAATGGCAATCCAGCCCACTGTTTTTGCTTGAAGAATTCCCATGGACAGAAAAATCTGTCAGGCTACAGTCTACAGGGTTGCAAAGAGTCGAAAAAGACTGAGCACACTGGCACATAAAATTAGCACATAATGAAATTAGCATATACTTAAATCAAATATCAAAATCAGACCCATGTTGAACAGTTGTAATCTTTTCTAGCGGATTTAGTTTCTAGTTGGGATTTCTGAGACCTGACCTCCAGCTCATATAATGTAAGAACTATCCTGCCTCATCTTTCAAGAGTAACTTGGTTTTCTGCACAGCTTGTGAAGCCTGAAAACACTCTTGCAAAAATCCCTGGTTGGGTACCTAATGTGAGACTCAAAAATTGTCTATATCTCAAATTATATGTCTCCATCTCAGACTTAATTTTATTAATCAACTTGTTAATGGTGCCTAATCTTTGTCATGTATCTTTAAGCACTTCTTATATGGCATATATGGGTTTCCCAGGTAGCTCAGCTGGTAAAGAATCTGCCTGCAATGCAGGAGACCTCCGTTGGGTCCCTGATTTAGGACAATCCCCTGGAGGAGGGCATGGCAACCCACTTCAGTATTCTTGCCTGGAGAATCCTCATGGACAGAGGAGCCTGGTGGGTTACAGTCCAAGGGGTTCCCAAAAGTCAGACACGACTCAGCGACTAAGCACAGCACAGCACATATGCCATATATACCTCCTTTTATACATTATTTCCCTGATGACTCAGTGGTAAAGAATCCACCGACTAATGCAGGAGATCTGGGTTTGATCCTTGGGTTGGAACAATTTCCTGGAGAAGGAAATGGCAACCCACTCCAATTATCTTGCCCGGGAAATCCCATGGACAGAGGAGCCTGGCAGACTCCATGTTCATGGGGTCACAAAAGAGTCAGAAATGACTTAGGGACTAAACAATACGTTATTGAACTGCCTTGACTGAAAAAGGCATTCTTCAATCTTTTTTTTAATGCTTATTATGTGCCATGTACTGGTTAGACATTGAAGATACAGAAATAAAGAAGACATTGTTCTTTCCTGTATGTGCTAAGGAATAACATACTCTTAAAGCCTTTTTATCTTAATTTTTTGATTCCTTAATTGTTTGGGTGTAAATAACATATGTTCAGACATACTTGTGACTTTTATAAAAAGAGGCCATGTACCCTCTAGAAATTGCCTGTTAACTTGGATATTTACAATAGAAGGATATAATTTGCATAATTAACCCAGGAACCGAGATGAACTGTACTTCTTGCAAGGTTATCACTCCATAAATAGTTCATTTTCTTACAGTTGAGTTAATTCTAGAAGGTCAGAGGAGTGGTAAAAGATAAAATTAATCCACATTACTGATAAAATAAGGGCTTAATTTGCTTAATCATAAGACACTGGAACACTTTAATGTTGTGAATTCACACAGAAAAGTTTCAGAGGGCTGCTATTGTCCACCTCATGCTTAAGTCTGCGGTAGATTGAAGTCAAATCAAATAATGTCTTAGAACCAAACATCTTTACACTGTATGAGTTAATAGAACTGAATCAACTACTTTGCTGATGGCACTGTTATATTACTCTTCAAAGTGAAAAATAAATTCTCCAAATGCTAATTTCTAGGAAAATTGTCAGTTTTAAGTAAAGTGGGTTTTCCAAAAGTCATTGTATAAAGTTCATTCACTGAGGACTTGCCTACTCATCATCTCAATTACATGCTTTTTTGCCATTTGCTTTTCTTGGAGCCAAATTTTTTTTACTTTGGGAGCTGAAATTTAGGCCCATTCCTAACATCCTCTTCTTTAGAGAAAGGTGTTGCAGCTGACTTGTTATCTTCTTATTGTCAAGAAAAAGGCAACTATTTAATCATTCTCTTTACTGTTGACAGAGGAGCCTGGATGGCTACAGTCCATGGGATTCCAGCCAGTTGGATTCAACTGAGTTACTAACACTTTCACTTTCACTTTGCTGTTGACAGAACAGTTTAAGAGGTATGTTTTTCTTTATTTTCATCCTTTGCCTCTTGGTATTTCTGTACTTTCTGTACCCAAGGGACTTCCTATTAGATATTTTCTTTGAATTTCTCAGTAAATAACTCAAAGCTGATATGTTAAACTGAACGAAACATGTTTGTTTATTGATTAGATTTTATAACAAACTACCCCATTTTCACACTGAATTGTGAAAACTAACATTTCTTGTTTCCATTACATGAAAGGCAAACATCAATTGTGTCTCTGCTGAGCTTGATTGGAGTCTCTTGGACCACACTCTGGGTGTTGTCACTGCAGATGGTAGGAATGCAGGACCTCAAGCCATATTTCACAGTAACATTTCAAACTGCTTGGATGAGATCATGATAAAATCATGTCCACTCACGTTTATTTGACCAACACTTATCATGTGACTAAGCTCAAAGTCAATGAAATTGGTTTTATATTCCTATTCCAGGGCAGGCGATATAACAATGAGTGGAAACCATGACCCTATTACATAAAGAAAGACCAACCAGGAGTATAAATTCAATGTCCCATAATGATTTTAGCCCGATCCTCTCCCAAAATTGCACATCTTGTTGATCATGTTTTTGGCCGTGATATGTTAAAGTTAATCCTTCTGAAATTCTGTTTATTTTTCACTAAACAAAATTAACTGACCACTGAGAATTTCATGATGCCCTGTTTTCAAGTGTCTGCTGCGATTTTTTCATCTGATTGCTAGCTCCTAATTTTAGCCATCATATCCTTTATCATTTGAGTAATTTCCACCATTTCTTTTCTAAATTGACTGAGTTAAGGTGTTTCTTAAATCTTTTTTCACCACTGAATAAAATTCTTATTTCAAAAAATGTATTATGGGATATCATTCCTCAATTTAGTGTTATTTTCTCTGGTTGCTATGACTTGGTAGAAAAAGTCTTTAAGCCAGAACATAAGGACCTTCTGGGCCTTTTTAGACATGCACCTGATTTAGTAGTCCAGCCAAGTTTGCAACTTTCCCACTCTCACATGCTACAATTTGACTAGTGCAACGTTGATTTCAGAGCATTTTCCTTTATAACTGTCCTTTCCTTTTTCTACCCTGTCTACTTCCTTGTACATGGTGCTGATAGAACACCATTCCCAGGGATGGTTTCAAGGCTGTCCTTATAACAACCACAGGTTGTTGTGTTAGTGATCTCCACTGTGCTCTCAGCACTTTGAACATGCACACATAAAGTATTTGTACTTTATTGCAAGTAACATGCAGGTGTATGTGTTCCATGCCAGACTATGAATATTAAAGGGACATTCATGACATAATGGAATAAAAACTCTCAAATGCTGTTTGTCTTTTCTGTATGTAAATATTCACAAAGACTGTTTAATTTTATTTTTGGTATCACTGTTAGTATTTTCATATTATCAGACCTTTTTATAGTATGACATTTTAAATGCTTTGAGTTTTGTAACTTGGCCTAGGGAATGGCAGTATTCTTGCCTAGGAAATCCTGTGCTCAAAGGAGCCTTGTGGACTATAGGCCATGGGGTCTTAAAGAGTTGGACTTGACTGAGTGCACACACACATGCACACACACACACCACCTGGGGAATAATTGGGCCATAAATCAACTTTCGGCTTCCCAGGTGGCACAGTGGTAAAGAATCTGCCTGCCAGTGCAGGAGTTGCAGGAGACACAGGTTCAATCCCTGGGTTGGGAAGATCCCCTGGAAAAGTAAATGACAACCCACTCCAGTGTTCTTATCTGGAAAGTCGCATGGACAGAGGAGCCCAGTGGGCTATAGTCCATGGGTTGCAAAGATTGGACACAACTGAGAACACATGCATGCAACCCCTTCTTTTAGCTAATGTTGCCTGAATCGAGGTCCAGATAGAGCTTCCTTTTACTGAATTCTTATAATGATGCTTTGAGTTATTTAAATATTAAATGATTATGATGAAAATGTTTATATTTTATTGTTTAGTCCATAAATTAGGTTGTATCTAAACAGGAGGATCATTTCCCTAAAATCCAAAAATTGACAAATAAATGTGTATGCTACTTTAACAGGTGAAACAAAGTTAAAAAATATAACCTTTAATCTCATATGATTATTTCACACTAACCAGTTTTTTTTTTTTTGCTTGTTACAAATATGTTGTAGAGACAGATTTCTTTGTATTAAATTTGATTCAGACATTGTTTGCTTTTGTTGAGAGTGGTGTGCTGTGATACCTGGGTGGCCTTATTGTTGTTCAGTCACTCAGTCGTGTCCAGCTCTTTGTGACCCCATGGACTGTAGCACGCCAGGCTTCCCTGTCCTTCACTATCTTCCAGAGTTTGCTTGAACTCATGTCCATTGAGTCAGTGATGGCATCCAACCATCTCATTCTCTGTCACCCTCTTCTCCTCCTGCCTTCAATGTTTCCCAACATCAGGGTCTTTTCCAATGAGTCAGTTCTTTGCATCAGTTGGCCAAAATATTGGAGCTTCAGCATCAGTCCTTCCAATGTATATTCAGTGTTGATTTCATTTAGGAATGGCCTAGACATCTTTGTGAATATATCAAATAACAGCATTCAAATATATCTTGATAGCAAGCAGTTTCAGTAGCTAGTCACATCAAGAAGGCCACAGTAGGTCAAGAAAACCACATGTGACTATTAATCAACTCCTCACTCCCTAGGGGAGAAGACTGGCTTGTATGCTGCTTGTGACAGAAAGTTCTGAGCCCTTGAACCTAAGCTTCTCTCCTGTAGCAAATACACTTTGTGTAGAGTCTCCAAATGGGCCCATCTTGTCTCCTTGGGATTCCTGGGAAAAACCTGCATTCCCACACTGATGATCCTGCTGCTTGTTGTGCTGTGGGGGATGAACTGCTTTGTGGAATCCCTAGAGTTTTAGCACTGTACCATTGTGGAAAGCTTACCTGCGTATTTCTTAGTCATCTTACTCTGCTTTCTTATCTTCTCAGGTTGGGATTCTTCCCTTCCTGATTTCCTGTCTTTCTAGTCAATTGTTTTTCATGTTTAAAGATAACCATAATCTCACTTTATAACATTTTCTCATCTAATTTGACAGATGCAATCACTATATGTAATATCAAAGATAAGGACTGCAATAAACAATACTTTGATTGCAGCTGCCAATTTGCAGAGCTTTTTGAAACTGGATTGATGACATATGGGATAATGTATTCAAAATTTCTTTTTTTAGATTTTTATAATCTTGGGTCTTCATAATTTGAAGTTGTGCCTCATTATGTCATTAAGATCTATTCAGTATGGTCATTAATATGATTACTCTGGTTTTTATCCATTTGAGCCAAAATAATCGTTCTAATATATCTATGAAAGTTGGAACTTGATCAAGTGAGCTTACATATTTTTCTTAAAACACATCATTTCTTTTTTTTTTTCATTTATTTTTATTAGTTGGAGGCTAATTACTTCACAACATTGCAGTGGGTTTGTCATACATTGACATGAATCAGCCATGGAGTTACATGTATTCCCCATCCCTATCCCCCCTCCCACCTCCCTCTCCACCCGATTCCTCTGGGTCTTCCCAGTGCACCAGGCCCGAGCACTTGTCTCATGCATCCCGCCTGGGCTGGTGATCTGTTTCACCATAGATAATATACATGCTGTTCTCTCGAAACATCCCACCCTCGCCTTCTCCCACAGAGTCCAAAAGTCTGTTCTGTACATCTGTGTCTCTTTTTTTTTTTTTTTTATAGGGTTATCGTTACCATCTTTCTAAATTCCATATATATGTGTTAGTATGCTGTAATGGTCTTTATCTTTCTGGCTTACTTCACTCTGTATAATGGGCTCCAGTTTCATCCATCTCATTAGAACTGATTCAAATGAATTCTTTTTGACGGCTGAGTAATATTCCATGGTGTATATGTACCACAGCTTCCTTATCCATTCGTCTGCTGATGGGCATCTAGGTTGCTTCCGTGTCCTGGCTATTATAAACAGTGCTGTGATGAACATTGGGGTGCACGTGTCTTTTTCAGATCTGGTTTCCTCAGTGTGTATGCCCAGAAGTGGTATTGCTGGGTCATATGGCAGTTCTATTTCTTTAGATATCAGTTAATTCCATAAGAGCCTTTGTTTCCAAAGTTTTTCTTAATCTTGTGTTTCTGCTTCTTCCATGTCTATAACGCAGCATTTCTGTGGTGTATCACTCAGAGGTCAAATATGTTTTTATTGCAAGACTTTTTTCAAACCTTTCTATTAGTAAATTCATGGTAAAAATTTTTAAAGTGACCAGCATAATTTATTCTTCGTTGACCATGAAACCCATACTTCCCACCTGCAGCAGAAAAAGGTAAGTAGTGACAAAAACCTTTCCAAAAGAATGGTGTGACATACTTCCTGGTAATCCATGTTCAAAAATTTAGAGTTGCAAACAGCTTGTACTCCAGAGTGCTGTATGTTATTGTGGATTGGTGGAAGGATGAGTTTCTTAGGTTTTGCAAATTTGACAATATAATTTTAAATGACATTTTTGATTATAATTTTCCTAAATGATAAAAGGAAAGATTGATGAAATAGTCTATAGACCTGAACATTAACTTTCTTTCTTTTATTTATTTTTGGCTGTGATGGGTCTTTGTTGCTGCTCTTGGGCTTTCTCCAGTTGCAGCGAGCAGAGGCCACTCCTTGTTGTGGTGCACAGGCTTCTCATTGTGGTGGCTTCTCTTGTTGTGGAGCATGAATTCTCGGTATACGGGCTTCAGTAGTTGTAGCATGTGGGCTCAGTAGTGTGGCTCACAGGCTTAGTTACTTGGTGGCATGTGGGATTTTCCAGTATCTGGAATTGAACTGGTGTCCCATGCATTGCAAAGTGTACTCAACCACTGAACCATCAGGGAAGCCCTAGAATTGATTTTCTTTATCAAATCCCAAACAAATCTTTTCATTAAGTTAGCACAACTATCATTATTGTTGTTATTAATTTAATGCATCTATAACTAACATAAAATATTATACAAATGTTGAGTTAAAGGTATTACACAGATGCTCTGTTAAAGATATTATCTGTATCTCTAGGTGGGTAAAAGATTCAGAGGATTTAGCAATTGAACAAAGTAATTAAGAGAACCCTAGATTCAAGTTGGGTCTTTCTGATGAGAAAATTAAAATTATAAACAAATACACACTGTCGCCTTTAAGAAAAATAATGCATCTGTTTGGATTAACTGAAAATAATCGTGGTATTAGAAAATGAATACTCAATTGGCAGAAACTGTAGAACTAATAAAATTTTCACATTAACTTTTAATTTTAAACTTCTCTTGCTATTATAACACTAAGCAAATAATAGGATAGATGAAATCCAGCCGTAGTCAGGACTCTAGAAAGTGCATGAGTTGTGCATGCATATTATTCCTTTGAGTTTTATTATTTTACTGCCTAGATGCTTTTTGCATTTTAATTTCTATTTTACTGTCATTATAGGCCAATATAATACGAAACAACTCTGGAGAGTTAAATTTGAGTAATTAAGCAATTCAACAGATCTGGAGCCCCCACCATATAGTTTTTAAACATGACTCATTATGATCAATAGACATTTCTTGTTCTTTCCATCATAAATGGCCTTAGACATAAAGATGGAATGTTGGGTATGTGCGGGAATTTGTGCTTCTAAGAGTAGACCAAGCAGGCCTCTTTGTTTTGCAGCCATTGTTTCTTATTTTCACCATAGTCATACCATTCATGATCTTCAGCGTCATCAGGGGAAAGTTCCTGAGGGCACTCGAGCTTGGCAAATTGAATGAGCACTTTAACGTGAGTGATATTTAAAATATTTTAAAGGAGCTTATTTAAGAGAGAGCAATACTGGAAACCTTTGTGGTACTGGTTTTGGGAACACAAAGTTAAAAATTGATTTACAGATCAGTTTGTTCTTTAGGGTGATACTGTATATAATCATATGCTTTAAGGGATTAGATTTATCCTTTTGTAAACCTGTATCAGTGTAGAAAATGACTTGATCTGCTTTTCTTATGAGAAAGTATTATAAAAATATTAATTTTAAATTAAGCCAAATAACAAGGTCTCCATCTGAAAAATGGGATTCCTAGTTCTGAGGAAAAATTACAAAGAAGGTTTTAATGAGAAAATATTACTTATCCTAATCAGAACCATGTTAGTAAAATGCTTAAACCATATAATTTATAACACTTTGATAATATTAAAATGTGATGAATGAGGGAAACTTAATAATCTTTGGGATATTTAGAGGTTTTCTAATTAGATAAAACAGCAATTAAATTCACTTATAAGGGCATTCTAGGGAAGATAGATAAATTATGTTTTGTAGCTTTCACTGTACCATCTTAATTTGATTTTGCAAATTTTACTTTCCAATTAAGTTCAGAAATGGAAAGAATGTGTTGCAGCTTATAAATGTCATTTATTCATTTTTTTAAATCTAGCAATGAATTATTAAGCATCTACTATTTCTGCTGTCCTGTGTTCAAAGCACCGAGTTTGTAAAAGGCAATAAAACACAATCCATTCTGTCAAATATTTCAAGTAAGAAAGAATTCAATTAGCTTCTCTGTTAATTGCATCCTTTCTTTGCTGGAAAACTTGTTTTGTGCCTCTAGAAATTATTTATCTGTGTTAAAAGCAGGACTTAAGAATCTTCAGATTTTTTTGTTGATGTTTGTGATTGGATATGGAGGGATATTTTATGTTTTATAAGATAAAGGAAATCCATAATCATAGATCCTCTCAAAAATTGTATACATCTTAATTATGTTGAATTGATTCATAGTGCTGTTCAGGTCGGAGAAGGCAATGGCAGCCCACTCCAATACTCTTGCCTGGAGAATCCCATGGACGGAGGAGCCTGGTAGTCTGCAGTCCGTGTGGTCGCTAAGGGTTGGACATGACTGAGAGACTTCACTTTCACTTTTCAGTTTCATGCATTGGAGAAGGAAATGGCAACCCACTCCAGTGTTCTTGCCTGGAGAATCCCAGGGATGGGGGAGCCTGGTGGGCTACTGTCTACGGGGTCACACAGAGTCAGACACGATTGAAGCATCTTAGCAGCTTTTCAGGTCTGCTATATCCTTCTACTTTTCTGTTTATTCTGTTATGTTTTGAGAGTTTGATATTGAAACTCCTACTAAAAGTCTTAATTTGTCTACTTAAAAAATAATTGTAATCTTATGCATAGAGTGGAACCATATGTCACTTTGTTCTGTATTTTCCAAATGTCCTGTAAATGTGTTATCATACTTTCATAATTTAAAGAAGAAAAAAACAGGTTCACTCAAGCCTAAATCAGGACAAAATCACTGTAGTTTAGTGGAACAGTTTAGTCCTAGTGATGAATTATAGTATATTGAAAGTGATGAACTTCTATTATTTCCTTAAGCCATCTAAGCTGGAGCCTCATGAACAACTTCAAATAATTTGAGGCAAAGTTTGACAGGATATGTTACTTTTAAAAAGTAGCACTTTGTGGGTTTCGTAACAGAATGTTTCATTTGCTCTAGGATTTCTGACAGTGGATATTCTTTTCTCTACTCCTCTCTACAAGCAATTTAAAGTTTAGCTTCTGCCTGTATTTTACTTTTGGAAGCCCAGCTCACTAATGTATTGGTTTGTTCACCTCTGGTCCTCTTTTATGATACCTAATCTTGAGCTATTCTGAGATTTCTGCTTACCGTGTGTAGAAGGGTAAATGGGGTTAAGCAAAGGAAAGGAAAAGTTAGCAAAATGCAAAAAAAAAAGTTTTTTGATGACACGATAGCGCTAAAGGGTCAGTTCTATTTATAAAAAAGGATTAGTATTAGCTCACTGAACATTTACAATTCAGATGACAAGGAGATACTTTTAAGAGCTGATTTACTATTCTCAGGCCAATGCTCATGCCAAGTGAGCTAAAGTAACTTCACCAGCTGAGCTGGTAAAAGGACTCAATATACTCATCTAAGACCTCCACAAGAGTGGCTTTTTGGCTGCAACAACAGGACCCACAGCTGTCAGCTTCCTCTCCTGTCACCAGTTGATATCACTGCCGTCAATTAGAATGACTAGAGAGGATTTCAGACAGAGACACATGCATCTTTTCGTTCTTGCATAAGCAGCTGCCCAAAGGTCACTAATCCATGACTGGAGGGAGGAAGTCTTGGCAGTGATGCAACTCATGCATTGACTGAACAGCTATAATCATCTATCCAAATGTCTTGGTGAGATCAGAGATCAGACTGATCTCTCAACACAGTGGAATGAGTTTCCTTTTAAAACTCATGCGGTATAGCTTAGTATATTTAAACAAGTTAATCATAGTCTGATAGCAACTTTGCTGTAATTTGAAAATGAATGGAGAGGAACACGTGAAATGTTTACACTGTTACTATTCCTATAATAGTAATACATTTGGTGGGTGAGTTTCTCCTTTTCAATATTCTTAACTAAAGAAAAACAGTAAGAAATAACTGTCTAATATAAATATAAACAATTGTAAAACCACAAATTTGCAATTTAAAGATTTTTGGCAGGTATACAATCTATTAATTTTGGCTAATTAATTTAAATTACATCTTAAAATGTTTCAATATTTTTTAGATTTGTTTTAGATTCTGAACTTTCAGAAGGCATGGGTGGTGATAGCAGAGTTTAAGTTTTCTGCACCTGAAATTAATTGTTTATTAGAATGTAGTCAGAAATACATAGTAAGCAAGGGAGTATTTCAGAAACTGATATGAAATCAGCATTGTGATGTAAATGAAGTTAATGAAACAGTTGTAGACAACTCTTAATTCATTTCTTATCACAAAATGCTATATAGTTATTGTTAAAAGAATTCTAGCAGAGCACATTCTTTTTGAGATAAAGTTTTATTTGAGGTATATAGATATGTTTATAATAGAGCACAAAAGGAAAAACTCATAAAAATTTATAAGATAACACATTTTATTTTGGTTGTGGGAAGTGAGATTTACATTTAAGTCTATATAATACAAAGGAAGATGGAGTCTTAGGACTAGTGTTATAATTTAATTCAAACAGTTCTCTTAACTGGACTTGTGGAAATAATACTTTATGCAGAGTTCACATGTAACTAATTGTAGGGGAAAAACCACAAAATTTAGCATTTGCCTTAATTATCTTAATATTTTATTTGAAAACTCATTAGCTTATGAATGTGTATTTTAGCTTGTGTTTTGTGTGTGCTTTATATGTATATTGCAAATTTTAGCTGTCTTCACATCCCAAGTGGTCACAAGATGGTGTAGGAACTCCAACCATTATGTTTCTCTTCGCTGAATGAACACTCAGAGCAAACAGTGATGAAGGGCTTCTCACACCTCTCTTTTACTGTCAGAAAGATCATTCCACTTCCTGTTCCATCTCTCTGTACAGAACTCCATCTGGAAAAATGCTGAGGAGTGATCTCTTGGTAAGGAAGAAAGAGGAGAAACAGATCTTGCTGATTAGGAACAGTGTCTGTCACACTCACCATGCTTATAATAAGAAAGGATATTTCTTTTAGTCTTTGTGTACATAAGGGTGGAATAAGGGACACCCTGTTTGCCTTATGAAAACTAGAGATGCAGGAATGTCAGCTTTCAAACTTTAATAGTCAGTGAATAACTGGAAAATTGCAAAGAAAAGAAAGTCTCCTTGATGTAGAAGATTATTACATTTGACTACCTTGGAGACAAACCATGTCAGTTGGACACCTATGTAGAAAATCTGTGTCATAATTTTGAACAACTGATATATGTGAAGTGAAAAATTTTATCAGTCTTAAAGACAATTGATAAGGCTTGTTTTTCAATTGTATAATCTCTAGTTTTGTGCAATTCTCAGGAAAAAATTATGAAGCTACAAAATATGAATAATAATGGAACCAGGATAAGAAAATGTTTAAAGGGTCTGTGTAAGTCTGGTAGTGACTTATGGCTGACCAGACAAAAATATTATACTCTAAGAAGGGGAAAAAATACTGTCTACCCAGATGCTTTTTTCCCCCTTAAGATTAGGGAAAATAGAACTGGGGCTGGTATTTAGTGGCATGAAAAAGCCATGCTATTTCCTTTCTATTTTTGAGATTTGCTATTTGACATACCAAAATAGAAAACTGAGATAGCAAAGGAAGGGACTTGTTTGAGGGAAAATTAGAAGTAAATCCTAGTGCTTTACAAAAGGACATGCTACTTGAAAGATTTGCCTTGAACTCTTGCCAAATTCAAAGCTCTGTATAAGTAAGAGTTCAGTGAACAGAGTATTTTTTATAAAAAAGGTTACCTTTCTGCTCAAATTTGTTTCTAGTAAATGCAAAAGCATTTTAGGAGAGGAAGAGTTCTCCGATAAGTATCACACTCAAAAAATAGTGCTTGCTTTCATGTGGAACTTAATCTTGAATATCTGCATTGACTTCCCATAATGTCCTGAATTTTTTAGGCAAGCATTTTTCTTGCATAATGGTATATTTCAATATTGTTTTAAAGTTTGATTGTTTTCGGGAAGACTGCTGTCATCTAGCTACTGACTTATTCACTGAATAAGGTGTCTGAAGAAGCACTTGGCAAAACATCATGTGCAAATAGGCTCTTAACATATGCATTTGTGAGTGATGGTGATGATGGCAGATTATAACCAATCCACTCTAGTGTCCTTTTTTTCCTTGGAAAATACTGTCTCTACTAAATCATTGAAAAAATCTTATTCATTATTATAAGTGAAATAATAGCACATAATTCACAAATGCTAAGGTGGTCTGTTTAGATAGCATAGAATTTTAAGTTTTTAAATAAAATTGGGTAGCACATCCCATGACTAATGAAGAATTTAAGTACTGGAGATACCCAGTTCACAGTTATTTCTCCTGATGTAAAAGAAATTGTATCCTCTTAGTGTCCTGAATTAGCTATCTCCTATAGTTCTCAATACACTATCTTTCCTTCTTATGTGTTTCTTGTTTATTCTGTGATACAGAAACTGGACTTGGGGCCCAAAGCAAGTATAAGATTGTATAAAGTGTTAGTAGCTCAGTGGTGTCTGACTCTTTGCTACCCCATGGACTGTAGCCCTCCAGGCTCCTCTGTTCATGGAATTCTCCAGGTAAGAATACTGGAGTGGGTTGCCATTTCCTTTTCCAGGGAATTTTCTCAACCCAGGGATTGAACCTGGGTTTCCTGCATTGCAAGCAGATTCTTTACCACTGTATAATTTCTAGTAAAGGCCTTTACAGGAAAAGCATTTCAAAAGCTTTTGAATGCAAATATGTATAACTTGCAAGTTGTCTTGTCCTTTTTTTGTGAAATTCCATCAAATATCTGCTGTATCTACACAAAATGCTAGTATTTGTGCATTACACACATGATCTCTCTCTCTCTCTTTCTCTCACACACACACACACACACAGAGTCAGATTTTCAGGAAAGTACTTCTACTCTTCAATTTTTTCCTTACCATTAGAATGGAATTAAGCAGTCTTTAGGCTTGGGGAACCTGGTGAAGAAGATGAGAACTTGGACGGGTGTTAAGATGGTTGGTTCTAGGCTATGCACTGCTTCTTATTATGACTTTGGAGCATCATTTAATTTTTCTGTGCTTCCATTTCCCTTTGGAGGTCTTGACAAGTGGCTTGCTAATTCATAAGGAAAATATGAGTCTTTTGTAAATTAAAACCTAAATAGCAGTAAACCTAAATTGCAGTATTTTTCTCTCTTATAGAGAGAATTTTCTCTTATAGAGAAAATCTATAAAATTTTATGCAATTTTTACTGTAATTTTCTTTTATGTGGCATCTTTGTTTGTTTTTGGTGTCAGATTAATGCTGGCCTTATTAAATGTGTTTGGAAAAGTTCCTCCCTTTATTTTATTTATTTATTTATTTTTTGGAAGAGTTTGAGAATGAATATTACTTCTCTTTCACATGTTTGGTAAAAGTCACCAATGAAGCTGTCTGGTCCTGAATTTTTGTTTGTTGAGAGGTTTATATATATATATAATTTATTTATTCATTTTTGGTTGTGCTGGGTTTTTTTGCTGCATGGACTTTTCTCTGTTTGCAGTGAGTGGGTGCTATTCTCCAGTTGCAGTGCTCTGACTTCTGATATGCAGTAGTTTTTCTTGTTGTGTAGCACAGGCTCTAGGGCAAGCGGGCTTCAGTAGTTGCAGCTCCCTGACTGTAGAGTACAGGCTCAATAGTTGTGGTGCACAGGCTTAGTTGCTCATGGCACATGGGATCTTCCCAGATCAGAGATTGATCACGTGTTTCCTGCATTGGCAGGTGGATTCTTTACCACTGAGCCACCAGGGATGCCCTTTGAGAGGTTCTTGATTATTGATTCAATTTCCTTTTTAGTCATATGTTCAGATTTTCTACTTAGTCATGATTCAGTCTTCACAGGTTGTACTTTTCTAGGAATTTATCCATTTCTTCCAGGTTGTCTAGTTTTGTAGGTGTATAATTGTTCATGTAATTTCTAATGGTCCTTTTTTATTTCTGTGGTATCAGTTGTAATATATCTTCTTTCCTTTGATTTTAAATCTTGTTTCTTTTTTCTTGGTAGTCTAACTAAAGGTTAGTTAGACTTCTCAAAGAACTATCATTAATCTTCTGTATTGTCTTTTCAGTTTCTATGTTATCTATTTCTGCTCTAATCTTTATTATTACCTTCCTTTCAATAACTTTGGGCTTTGTTTCTTCTCTTTTTTTTTTTTCTCTTTTGAGTATAAAGTTAAGTTGTTTGACTTTTCTGGTTTCTTGAGGTATAGGTGTTTATTTCTAAGAGTTCCCCTATTAGGACTACTTTTGCTGCATCCTATGAATTTTGATGTGTTACATGTTCATTTCATTTATCTCTAGGTATTTTTAAAAATTTCTCTTTTGATTCATTCTTTGACCCATTGGTTGTTCAATAGCATGTTGTTTAATCAGCACATATTTTTGAATTTTCTGAAATTTTTCATATAACTAATTTGAGTCACAAAGGAACTCAGACCCCTTTCTGGTCCCTGAGTTTTATGACTACTACCAGGGGGCACTTCTACATCACCTGGCTCTGGTGACAGGTGGGGCTTATGCTCATGGGTCTCCCAGGACTACTATCAACAGAAAAAGAGCTCTTAAACAGCTGCCATCCTTAGGGCACAGAAGGATGCAATTGACATAGAAGCTTGGTCAATATGTCCAAGGAGCAGGCCTCCTTTTTTGTGAAGGAGTCCTATTAGCTAATCACCATGACTGTGACCCGAGGAATAGATTTCTTTTTTTTAGATTAATTAATATTATTTTTCCCACACTGTGGCATGCAGGATCCTAGTTCCTCAACCCAGGATTGAACCCACACAGTGGAACCTGCCCTGGAAGTGCAGCGTCCTAACCACTGGGCCACTAGGCAAGTCCCCAGATTTCTAGTTAAACATGTATCTAAAGACTGATTGTTCCTACCCAGAGACCTTGGAAGACAGCTGCTATTCTCCTATTCATATGTGCCACACTCAAGAGAGCCAGTGTCTCCTGGAGGAGAGCTTTAAATGGTCTGGTGCCTGTTTTGGAGGGCTGACACTCAAAGGACACCCCTTTGTCACCTGACTCTGGTGGCCAGAAGGTCATGCCTTCCTAGGTTTCATGGGACTATGCCAGTTAGAGAGACAGTTCTTGCAAGCTGAAACTCTTAGGGCACTGCACAGACAGTAGGCTGTGGTGTAACCCTAGTCTTTCTGTAAATGGGGGTTCTTTGCTTGCCCTGGAGTTTCAACCTGAGGAGCAGGGTTCAGATCTGGCACACAATTGGTGGCCTGTGGAGTTTTTCATAAGGATCATATGTTATAGTCACCATCTTGGTTCTCCCTGTCTGCCTAGCTTAGCTCACTGATATCTCCCAGAAAGGAGCTTATGCAATTGTCTGGAGGCCTGATTTTGTGATTGCCTCCTGAACTCCTGGCTCTAGTGGCCAGTGAGGCTTACTCTTGGGCCCTCAGGACTGCAAATTTTTGCATATTTTTAAAAACTGCTTCCTGAGGGTCTGGCTTACCATTATCCTCAATCTTGATGCTGAGACTCTCACCTTTCAACACTATCTGGTCTTGGTTAGTGTTAACTATCCTTAACTGCTGGGAGATAGAAATATATTAGGCTGGTTGGACAGTTTTGAGAGTTGACCAAGAGCTGGGGCAAGACTGAAGGAAAATGTTCATCTGCCACATGAGGTCATTCTTTTCAAAACTGGGAGAGATGGTTCTTTCATCAACTGTATATAAAGCAACATAGAAAACCAAGCAAAAGGAAAAACAGAAATATATTCCAAATGAAGAACATGATGATGCCTCAGGAATGCCTTAATGAAATGGAGATAAGTAATTTACCTGATAAAGAGTTCAAAATAATGGTCATAAAATGCTTACTGAACTGGGGATAAGAATTGCTGAACACTGTGAATCTTTTTAATTGCAGCTGACTTTACTGTAACTCAAAAAATGAAAGTTATCACAATAATATCTAATGCATTTTGAGCATGAATTATGTGCCAGACATTGTTCAAAATACTTTAAGCATAATTCACTTAATCCTCATGATAACCACATAACATAGGTAGTAAAATTATTTCCATTTTTACAAGTGAAGACCCTAAAGCACTAAGTGGAGCATTGTGCTAGAGTTAATGAGGTTAATTGCTCTCATTTCACATGCTAGCAAGGTTATGTTCAAAATCCTGCAAACTAGGCTTCAGCAGTATGTGAACTGAGAATTTCCAATGTACAAGCTGGGTTTTGAAGACGCAAAAGAACCAGAAATCAAATTGCCAATGTTAGTTGAATCATGGAGAAAGTAAGGGAGTTCCAGAAAAACATCTGCTTCATTGATTACACTAAAGCCTTTGGCTGGGTGGATCACAACAAGCTGTGGAAAATTCTTTAAAGAAATGGTAATACCAGACCACTTTACTTATCTCCTGAGGAACCTATATGCCATTCAAGAAGCCACAGAGAGAATCTTTGACAAAATTCAACATCCATTTATGGTAAAAACTCTCCAGAAAGCAGGCATAGAAGGAACATACCTCAACATCATAAAAGCCATATATGATAAACCCACAGCAAACATCCTTAATGGAGAAAAATTGAAAGCTTTTCCCCTAAAGTCAAGAACAAGACAAGGGTGACCACTTTCACCACTACTATTCAACATAGTTTTGGAAGTTTTAGCCACAGCAATCAGAGAAGAAAAAGAAATAAAAGGAATCCAGATTGGAAAAGAAGTAAAACTCTCACTTTTTGCAGATGACATGATACTTTACATAGAGAACCCTAAAGACTCTACCAGAAAATTACTAGAGCTAATCAGTGAATATAGTAAAGTTTCAGGATATAAAATTAATGCACAGAAATCCCTTGCATTCTAAATAATATTATATATATATAATTATATAGTTATATTTATATATAAATAATATAATTTTATTTATATATATAAAATTATAAAACACTGATGAAAGAAATCAAAGATGACACAAATAGATGGAGAAATATACCATGTTCATGGATCAGAAGAATCAATATAGTGAAAATGAGTATACCACCCAAAGCAATCTATGGATTCAATGCAATCCATCTCAAGCTACCAACAGTATTTTTCACAGAACTAGAACAAATAGTTACACAATTTGTATGGAAATACAAGAAACTATGAATAGCCAAAGCAATCTTGAGAAAGAAGAATGGAACTGGAAGAATCAATTTGCTTGACTTCAGACTGTACTACAAAGCTACAGTCATCAGGACAGTATGGGACTGGCACAAAGGCAGAAATATAGCTCAATGGAACAAAATCGAAAGCCCAGAGATAAATCCAGGCACCTATGAATACCTTATCCTTGACATAGGAGGCAAAAATATACAATGGAGAAAAGACAATCTCTTTAACAAGTGGTGCTGGGAAAACTGGTCAACCACTTGTAAAAGAATGAAACCAGAATATTTTTTAACACTATACACAAAAATAAGCTAAAAATGGATAAAGATCTAAATGTAAGATCAGAAACTATAAAACTCTTAGAGGAAAACATAGGCAGAACACTCTCTGACATAAATCAAGCAAGATCCTCTATGACTCATCTCCTAGAAAAATGGAAATAAAAGCAAGAATAAATAAATAGGACCTAATTAAACTTATAAACTTTTGCACAATGAAGGAAACTATAAGCAAGGCAGCCTTCAGAATGGTGGAAAATAAAAGCAAATGAAGCAACTGACAAAGAATTAATCTCAAAATATACAAGCATCTCATGCAGCTCCAAAGTAGAAAAATAAATGACCCAATCAAAAAATGGGCCAAAGAACTAAGCAGACATTTCTCCAAAGAAGACATACAGATGGCTAACAAACACATGAAAAGGTGTTCAACATCACTCATTATCAGAGAAATGAAAATCAAAACCTCTGAGGTACCATCTTATGCTGGTCAGAGTGGCTGCCATCAAAAAGTCTACAAAGAATAAATGCTGGAGAGGGTGTGGAGAAAAGGGAACCCTCTTACACTGTTGGTGGGAATGCAAACTAGTACAGCCACTATGGAGAGCAGTGTGGAGATTCCTTAAAAAACTGGAAATAGAACTGCCATATGACTCAGCAATCCCACTGCTGGGCATACACACTGAGGAAACCAGAATTGAAAGAGATACATATACTCCAATGTTCATTGCAGCACTGTTTACAATAGTTAGGACATGAAAGCAGCCTAGATGTCCATCGGCAGATGAATGGATAAGAAAGCTGTGGTACATATACACAATGGAATATTACTCAGTTATTATAAAGAATACACTTGAATCAGGTCTAATGAGGTGGATGAAACTGGAGCCTATTATACAATGAGGTAAGTCAGAAAGCAAAGCACCAATACAGTATATTAATATGTGCATATGGAATTTAGAAAGATGGTAATGGCTACCCTATATGTGAGACAGCAAAAGAGACACAGATATAAAGAACAGACTTTTGGACTCTGTGGGAGAAGGCAAGGGTAAGATGATTTGAGAGAATAGCATTGAAATATGTATATTTCCATATATGAAACAGCTGACCAGTCCAAGTTCAATGCATGAAACAGGGTACTTGAAACCTGTGCACTGGGACAACTCAGAGGGATGGGATGGGGAGGGAGGTGGGAAGAGGGTTTGGGACAGGGGCATAAATGTACACCCATGGCTGATTCATGTCAATGTATGGCAAAAACCACCACAAAATTGTAAAGTAATTAGCCTCCAATTAAAAAAAAAAGAAAAAAGCTGATGGAGAAATATCTTCCTCCCTTTCATAAAACAAAGATCTAATGTGAAAAAAAAATTAAAGAAATTCAGTTTGCCCCAGATCTCTTTAGGCAACCTCCATTGCTCTTGAATGGTCTAGATTTTTTTTTCCCATCTATATTTTGGTAAATATAGAGGCTACACACATAAAAATGAAAAATAGCATCTGATATTCTAATGTATACTATTTTGTAGTTGGAAGTATATTTGTTTGTTCTATAGAAATAATGATTCAGTGAGAAAATAGCATTCATGATTTTGGCTATGTTTAAGTAAAAAGTAGTATGATGGAAAATATTAATACAAAAACTTTAATAGAACTTTAATGCATGTGTGTACATGCATGCACACACAAATAAATGTGCCAATAATTATATTTAACAAACCTTGACTTCACAACTATTAAGTACAAATCTTATATTTCCTATATATTTTGACAGCACTGGAAAGAATGATTTAGTATATGAGAATTGAAGAAAAATGAGTAAGAATTCCTTTTTGTGAATAAATTAGGCCTTACTTTGAATTCTTCAAGCTTAGTTAAACTGATCACTGAGTTTAATCTGTGCTTAGTTTCTTAGTCGTGTCTGACTCTTTGTGACCCATTGGACTGTAACCCGCCATTTCCTCAGTATATGAGATTTTTTCAGGCAGGAATACTGGAGTGTGTTGCCATTTTCTCCCATTTTCCTGGCCCAGGGATCAAACCAGTGTCTCCTGTGTTTCCTGCATTGCAGGCAGATTCTTTACTTGCTGAGCCATGGTGAAGCTCAAATGGATCACAAAACCAGCCAAAAGGGAAAAAAAAAACACGAAGAAGAAGCAACAGGTAGAAGTGGACATGGAATGATAGGCTGGTTCCAAATGGGTAAGGAGTATGACAAGACTGTATATTGTCAACCTGCTTATTTAACTTACATGCAGAGCACATCATATGAAATGCCAGGATGGATGAATCACAAGCTAGAATTAAAATTGTGGGAGAAATTATCAATAACTTCATATATGCAGATGACACCACCCTTATGGCATAAAGCAAAGAAGAACTAAAGAGCCTCTTGATGAAGGTGAAAGAGGAGAGTGAAAACACTGGCTTAAAACTCAGCATTCCAAAAACAAAGATCATGGCATCTGGTCCCAACACTTCATGGCAAATAGAAAGGGGAAAATTGGAAGTAGTGACAGATTTTATTTTTCTGGGCTCAAAAATCAAGGTGGATAGTAACTGCAGCCATGAAATTGAAAGACGCTTGCTCCTTGGAAGGAAAGCTATGACAAACCTAGACATCATATTGAAAAGCAGAGATATCACTTTGCCGACAAAGGTCCATATAGTCACAGCTATGATTTTTCCAGTAGTTATGTATGGATGTCAGTTAGACCATAAAGAAGGCTGAGGCAGAAGAATTGATGCTTTTGGGTTGTGGTGATGGAGAAAACTCTTGAGAGTCCCTTGGATTGCAAGGAAATCAAATCAGTCACTAATCCTAAAGGAAATCAATCCTGAATATTCGTTGGAAGGACTGTTGCTGAAGTTGAAACTACAATACCTTGGCACCTGATGCAAAGAGACAACTCACTGAAAAAGGCCCTGAATTTCTGAATGATTGAGGCCATAATGAGAAGAGGGTAGCAGAGGATGAGATGGTTAGATAGTATCACTAACTCAATGCATATGAGTTTGAGCACAGATGGTAAAGAACCCATCTGCAATGCAGGAGAGCTGGGTCCGATCCCTAGGTTGGGAAGGTCCTCTGGAGAGGAGGACGTGCAACCCACTCCAGTATTCTGGCCTGGAGAGCCCCCCATGGACAGGTGAGCCTAGTCCATGGTGTTGCAAAGACTAGGACACGACTGAGCGACTAAGCCCACACATGCCAGGAAAAATAGTGGAGGACAGAGAAGACTGGCATGCTGCTGTCCATGGGGTCACAGAGTTGGGCACTGTTTAGTGACTAAACAGCAGCAACAGCAATGAGCTTAAAAGGGTTTGAATTCAGTTTTGAACCTAGCTGGCCTAATATCAGAGATCTGTTTTGAGCTGCAAAGAATTATAATCATAAAATGTGGATTGAGTCCCATAACAAGTTTTGGGTGAATGTTATTGTTATTTCTGTATCTCCATTTCTAAGTGAAAAGTGACTATTCAGATGAGGAAACTGAGGCTCTAAGAGTTTCAGGGGCTTACCTAAGTCCATATAGGTTGCTTTCAAACAGAGAATATGAATTCAAACAGAGCTGGGCTGTTTTGAAGCCCATAATATTAGCTTTAAAAATAGCACCTGTAAAAGCAATTCTGAAGGCTTTTGTTTACAAAGACTTTAGCTAGAGTCTTCATTAGCCCAGATCTTTAACAGAAAAATTTGATAAAAATATCAGATATTTAGAGTCAGAACAAACTCGGTCAAACTTTTATTTTATTCATTGTTGACTACAACCAAATTACTTAGCCTATCAGATCCTAGTACTGATACATAGATTATCATTACCTGAACAGTTTCCAGCACAGTGCCAGACATGTTGAATTTCAATATCTCAGTAGGTTGTGTCTTGCCTTTATGACCCAAGGACCACCGTTTGCTTATTTTTTAATTTTTCTTAAGTTCTCTTCAGTTATGATATTCAGAATGTATTGATGATTCATTACTAATATGTTATTTAAGTGTAAATTAAGCATAACAGTGTGAAATACTTAACATTACTGAACCATACATTTAAAAGTGGCTAAGATTGGAAGAACTGATGCTGAAGCTGAAACTCCAATACTTTGGCCACCTCATGCGAAGAGTTGACTCATTGGAAAAGACCCTGATGCTGGGAGGGTTGGGGGCAGGAGGAGAAGGGGATGACAGAGGATGAGATGGCTGGATGGCATCACCGACTCGATGGGCATGACTGAGAAAACTCTGGGAGTTGGTGATGGACAGGGAGGCCTGGCGTGCTGCGATTCACGATCGGGGTCGCAAAGAGTCGGACACGACTGAGCGACAGAACTGAACTGAACTGAACTGAAGATGATAAATTCTGCTACACATATATATAACAAAATGAAAAATATAAAAAAATGTGTAAAGTAAAATTTATTACTTCTTTCTCTTCCAAAGAAATGATTTTTGATATGAAACTTGTAAAAAGATGAATTAGTTTCCATCTTAAAACTTTGCCACTTTAGTAATATAGTAAATAAGTTAAAATATTAATAATTATAGCATAGAAATTATAAAAGGACTTTGTCTATTATGTTATCAAAAGTATTACAAGCAGCATTTTTTCAAAGAACTAAGAGTCATAATGATTAAGATACTCTTTTACTTCTAATTAGAAATTATACCACAGACTTATTTTGCTCTATTCAGTTTACCTGTTACAACTACAAAATGTTATACAATTAAGAATTATTAAAAGTATATCAAATGAAACTCTAAAATATTTTTTCATCCTGACCCGAATTCACTTTGCATTATAAGATGTAATTATGTTTTTAAATTGTCATAATCAATTGATAGAGCAGAGCAGTGTAGTGATTTTTCAGTAGGCTGTATATAATTTACTTCTGATCAAAATACCAGAAGTACATTCTAATGAAGTCTTTAATCTGAAAATGATACAACATAGGATATTTAAAGAAATGTCTCATCAGAATTAGTAAAGAATTATTGAGGCTCATAATTCTGAAGAAAAATAGCTAATATTTGACTGTCACTGGGTCATTGCTGTAAAGAATGTATAGCTCAAAGTCCATCGAGTAATTAATATAGGCAAAATTAATCTAGATTATGCTGACATTTTATATTAGCATTATAATTTAACTTTTAAATATTGACATTCCAGCACATTTAAAAAATTACATACATAGGGTTTTATAAAATGTAAATTTTAATATATATTAACTATTTAATAAAGTAAAAATAAGCACTATTTATTTTTTGGTTTAAAATATAGTATTAAATGTATTTATTAATGACAATAACAGCTATATTTTACCATCACACTGAGATCATTAATCAATTAGTGTATGAGCCACTAGTTAATATATAATCACAAAATCTTGATGTGGTTAATCAAAGTGTACCACAGTAATATTCACAGCATTTTAAAATTGTTCCTTCATTAAACCAATACTACATATAATAGTCAATAAGTTTGGAGAAATATCACTACCAATTTTTCATAAATAGATAAATTTGGCTAGGTATGGTTTTAGGATCTAGGGTTCAGTCAAGTATGACTTATATGTATTATAATTTTTAGACAAAAGCTTCTATGAAAAAAGCTCTGTAAGTAGTAAGATTAAAGATTCACCCCTAAGTAAGACTGAAGATTTTACCCTAAAGGAAGTGAAATGTATGAGTAGATATTTTAGAAGGGGAGTATGAAGCCCTGATTACAATGAAGAAGGGAAGTGTGACATTAAAATATATGGAATGAAAGAATTTCTGGTAGGAGGGAAATGTAAGTGTAAAGGCCATTTGTGAGAATAAACATGGTTTATTAACAGAAAGGCTAGAGGGAAGATACCCACTGTCCAAGAGTCAGAAGGAATGGGTTGTTTTGTGACCTTTTCTAATCATTTCAAGGCACTCAGCTTGTTTCCTTAAGTATGCAGTGAGACATAAATCTGCCTTTACCTACTTCAGGTCTGTGAAGTGGTAAAGTTTGTCAAAGCATATTAAAAATTGTAAAGGGCTACAAAAATGTAAGTTATAGTTTTAGAATTATTCTGTTATATGATGCAACTCAAATAATCTGGGCCCCTGTGCCCGGTAGATGTTCCACTAAGTGAAAGTGCTTGATGAGGTGTGTAGGAATTAAAATGACTTAATTTATTGTAGTTTAAAAGACATTTTTACCAGGTAATCATTGCTGCTCCTCTCAACTTTCTTTTCTGAGTCTCAGTTTATCAATAAAAGGGGGTAATAAAGCCTAATAAGTTTTTATTAAAAATTTGTTGTGATAATACATATGGAGTACTCAGCAGGGTGCCTAGGATATGCTGATTTAAGATAGTTGTGATCATGAACTATTGTACCAAAATATAATAATGCATCTCATATAAATTCATATGTGAAGTTCTTAATCACTGATGAAGAACATATAATTGTATAATAACGCAGTCATAGGTTACAAAATAAACACACAAACTGTATTTGGAAGTCAGTAATTTCATTAAATAATGAGAGTTTGGAATAGTAGAGGCACTGAACTCATAACACTCACATTTTAAAGAATGTTTTAAGAATGTTTTGATTAACCAAAATAATTAAATACACACACCATTGGCTTTTAATTTAAAAAGACAATCCTGTTATTTCATAGACCTCTTGAATCATAACAAGCTTGGTGGTTTTATTTGTCCAATAATATTGTCTGAAATAAAATGTTTTAACAGTTAGAGGCATGTGTTTCTGCAAAGTGTATAAAAACATGGAATAATATAATTTGAAGAATGTCTGTTTAGTAGCTTATCTGTATTGAGGTCTGTGGATACAATGGTGAAACAAAATTTCTTCTGCCATCAATATCACCTTTTATTCTGAGGAGAATTGCCACAGACACAAAGTCATGATGTACAGTAGTAAGTTAAGTGAAAGTTGGATATGCATAAATCAGGTTGTGGTATGAGACTAATTAATAATTAAGGAAGGCATTTTGAATGAGGGAACAGTAAGCTAAGCCCTCAAGGTCTAGGATCTATCAGTCAAAATCAGGATTTGAGTCTTGTAGGAAGAGAGTAGAACATGAGCAAAAATATAACTAAGAAACAGGAAGAAGTGTTTGGAGATGATGCATGTGTTTATTTTCTTGATTATGATAATGATTCCATATATATATATACACACACATATATATATAAACTATCAAATAGCTTATGTTAATTATGTGCAATTTATTATATATCAGTTTTATCTCAATAAAGCTGTAAAAACATTTAAAGAGGTCTAACCATGAAATTAAAAGATGCTTACTCCTTGGCAGGAAAGTTATGACCAATCTAGATAGCATATTAAAAAGTAGAGACATTACTTTGCCAACAAAGTTCTGTCTAGTCAAGGCTATGGTTTTTCCAGTGGTCATGTATGGATGTGAGAGTTGGACTGTGAAGAAAGCTGAGCGCTGAAGAATTGATGCTTTTGAACTGTGGTGTTGGAGAAGACTCTTGAGAGTCCCTTGGACTGCAAGGAGATCCAACCAGTCCATCCTAAAGGAGATCAGTCCTGAGTGTTCATTGGAAGGACTGATGTTGAAGCTGAAACTCCAATACTTTGGCCACCTCATGCGAAGAGTTGACTCATTGGAAAAGACCCTGATGCTGGGAGCGACTGGGGGCAGGAGGAGAAGGGCACGACAGAGAATGAGATGGCTGGATGGCATCACCGACTCGATGGGCATGAGTTTGAGTAAACTCTGGGAGTTGGTGATGAACAGGGAGGCCTGGCGTGCCGCGATTCATGGGGTCGCAAAGAGTCAGACACGACTGAGTGACTGAACTGAACCATGAATGGGAAGTGAGAATGTAGGTTAGTAGGGGTTCAATATTTAATACCCATTTTTATTCTATAAAAAGCTGAATTTTTAATTAAAATCTTATCTTTAACATATGTGTCATCCTCGGATTACCTTGCAAGATAAGTCACAAAATTTTCTGAAGAATCGGAAATCTCCATAGTCTTTTCATATTTCAGAAACATGTAAAAAGACTCAAAAGTTTTGTAAAATTATAATTTGGAAATAATTTTAGATTCACAGAAAAGTACCAAAGATAATATAGAGATTACATAGAGATAATATAGAGAGTATATCATTTTTCAGTCTCTTAATAATAACATTTTGTATAAGCAGGGCACATTAGTCAAAATTAAGAGATTAACATTGGTATTTTATTAACTAAACTACAGACTTTATCTTGCTTTCACTAGTCTTTCCATTTACATATATTTTCTCTTGTTGCATGATTCAATTAAAGCCTACATTTTGTTCAGTTTTCTTAATTCCTTGGCTTCTTCCAATCTGTGATAGTTTCTCAATCTTGCCTTTTATGACTAGGAAATTGAATCTCTCTGTTAAACAACTTTGTAGAACTTTTTAGAATATCCTACAACTTCGGTTATTTTAAAATTTTCTCATTCAACTGAGGCCATGAATTTTAGGGAAGAATACCATAGAGGTGAATTATCTTTTACATCATATCATATTGAGGGGAACAGAATATTATTGTGACTTTCTACTCGTGATGTTAATCCTGATCATGTGATTGAAGAGATATATGCCAGGTTCCTAAACTGTAAATCCCCCTTGTCATTGGTAATTCATAAATATTATGAGGCATTACACTGAAGCCATACAAATATTTTGCTTTTCCTGAAACATTTAGTTACTAATTTTAACATTCATCAGTGAATCTCACTGTGGTGTTCTAATAGGGATTTTCTATCTCCTCATTGATTCCACATTTCTTAATTGAATAAATGTATTTACTTATTCAATAAATTATTTATATCTGTATGAACTCATAGATATATATTTTATCTTTTAGTTCACGACGAGTACTATCTTTATGTTTTTCTTCAGATTGTTTGAGCTTCACTCCCAGAAGCACTTTCAGACTGTTTTGCGTGCTCATTTTTAATTGTCCCCATCTTTTTGTGGTTGTTGTTTATTCCTATACCCACCCCCCTTGGTTGTTCCAGACTCATATTTTACTTATTAACTGTTTTTCAAGGATCCTTTGTTCTTGCTATTGGCAGTGGTACTTAGAAACTATGATCTTGGTGCTAGGTATATTCACTATTATTGAAGTGACATCACTTTTTGGGCCTACTCAGTAGACAGAGCTAGGAAATGTATGTATGTGTACTAATTCATGTGTACATAGATCTCCACATCTCCACATAATATGTATCACATACATATGAATAACTGGTAATACACAGAAACACATATACACACCAAAACAAAATGTTAATTCATACTGCTGTCTCACTACAGTATAGCACAAAGTTCAATATATCATTCCCCTTTCCTTCTTTGAAGCTTCTCTCTTCAACAGTAAGAAAATTTGCTCTTATTATCTATAATGAACTTATTTATGCAACCCCAATATACATGTAGTTTCAGAATTACTAATCCAAATCCTTATGTGGAAAAAATTTACTAACTAGGTTCAGTGTTTTTGTACAGCATCTATATCTCTGCAGTGCCCAGTCAAAACACTTTCAAAGTAGGTACATCAGCTCATTTGCTCACTTCCTTCAATGTGGTTATCCCATTTATTTGTATTTTAATTAAATTCTTCCTATAGAGTTTGCATTCCATTCTGGGACTCCTTGACACTGTGTTTTCTTATTGCTGTTTTTATTTTTAAACATGAATGTAGGAAACTTCATTCTGAGGGTCCAATTCAGTGGGTTATGACAAATTCATAATCATGTATCCACCACACAGTGCTCAGTCATTCAGTTGTACCTAACTCTTTTTCGACTCCATGGACTGTAGCTGGCCAGGCTCCTCTGTTCATGGAATCTTCCAGGCAAGCATACTGGAGTGGATTGCCATTTCCTACTCTCGGGGATCTTCTCAACCCAGGGACTGAACCCATGTCTCTGGTGTCTCCTGCATCAGCAGGTGGATTCTTAACCACTCTGCAGCCTGGGAAGCCCCTATGCACCATGCAATACTATACAAAACAGTTCTATCACCTCCAAATACTTCTACTTGCTGCCCCTTTGTAGATAACCTCTCTCTAAGCTCTCCTATTGACATCCATGGATCTTTTTCTCTCCCTATTATTTTGTTTATTCCAGAAAGTCATATGAGACCATATAATATGTAGCCTTTGGGACCTGGCTTCTTTCACTTAACAAAATACATTTAAGATTTATTCACATTGTTGCATGAATCAATAGCTTAGTCTTCTTTTATTGCTGAGTAGCATTCAATTATATGAGAGTTTGTTTATCCATTTATCCAGTGAGAGATATTTGGGTTGTCTCCTGGTTTTAGTGATTATAAATAAAGTGGATATAAACTTTTTTATACAGACTTTATGTCAGTGTAAGTTTCCAGTTCATATGGGAAACTCCTGAAAATGAGATTACTGAGTCAATACAGTAAGTATTCATTTTTTTTGCCAGTTCCTTTTTTCCTCTTCAAACTCTTTTTGATAGAAACAAAATTTACATTGAATAATATGTATTGTCACTCTTCCAATTTTTATCTCTGTACATTAGGTTAACTGAGCTATGATAGCATCAAACAAATGAAAATACACACTGTGTATTCTTGTATTTGGCTTTTTTATTCAGCATCATATTTTTGATGTTGATCCATTTGTTTTATGAATTAGTAAGTCTTTTCTTATTATTGATAATTTTTTGATAAAATAAACTTATCACAATCTGTTTATTCATTCAAATGTTAATGGAAATGTTTTCCCCTCCAGTTTTTTGGTGAGATGAATAAAGATAAAATTAACAGCACTTGCATATTTACATTTTTCCTTCTTTTGGATGGCTGGAATTGATCAGTCATAGGTAGGTGTATTTTTACATTGTAACTGATAAATAATATTTTAAAAGACTTGAATCATTTTGCACACCCACTAATAGTTTTTTAGAGTTACAATTGCTACACATTCTAATGTTGTCTTTTATTATAGCTATCCTAGTTAGTGTGACAAAGTGTCTATTTATGGTTTTAGTTTGCATTTTCCTGATCAGTAAATACTTTAAATACCTTTTTATTTCTTTATGTAACAGTCACACATCTTTGTGGAGCACCTGCTCAAGTGTTTACTCATTTTAGAACTACAGAGTTTTCCCTTTAATACTTACTTATAAGAGTTCTTTTTAATGGCTGAGTGATATTCCATTGTGTGTATGTATCACAGCTTTCTTATCCATTCGTCTGCTGATGGGCATCTAGGTTGCATCCATGTCCTGGCTATTATAAACAGTGCTGCGATGAACATTGGGGTGCATGTGTCTCTTTCAGATCTGGTTTCCTCAGTGTGTATGCCCAGGAGTGGGATTGCTGGGTCATATGGCAGTTCTATTTCCAGTTTTTTAAGGAATCTCCACACTGTTCTCCATAGTGGCTGTACTAGTTTGCACTCCCACCAACAGTGTAGGAGGGTTCCCTTTTCTCCACACCCTCTCCAGCATTTATTGCTTGTAGACTTTTGGATAGCAGCCATCCTGACTGCGTGTAATGGTACCTCATTGTGGTTTTGATCTGCATTTCTCTGATAATGAGTGATGTTGAGCATCTTTTCATGTGTTTGTTAGCCATCTGTATGTCTTCTTTGGAGAAATGTCGGTTTAGTTCTTTGGCCCATTTTTTGATTGGGTCATTTATTTTTCTGGAATTGAGCTGCAGGAGTTGCTTGTATATTTTTGAGATTAATCCTTTGTCTGTTGCTTCGTTTGCTATTATTTTCTCCCATCTGAAGGCTGTCTTTTCACCTTGCTTATAGTTTCCTTTGTTGTGCAAAAGCTTTTAAGTTTCATTAGGTCCCATTTGTTTAGTTTTGCTTTTATTTCCAATATTCTGAGAGGTGGGTCATAGAGGATCTTGCTGTGATTTATGTCAGAGAGTGTTTTGCTTATGTTCTCCTCTAGGAGTTTTATAGTTTCTGATCTTACATTTAGATCTTTAATCCATTTTGAGTTTATTTTTGTGTATGGTGTTAGAACGTGTTCTAGTTTCATTCTTTTACAAGTGGTTGACCAGTTTTCCCAGCACCACTTGTTAAAGAGGTTGTCTTTTTTCCATTGTATATTTGAATCAGCTCTAATGAGATGGATAAAACTGGAGCCCATTATAAAGAGTGAAGTAAGCCAGAAAGATAAACACCAATACAGTATACTAATGCATATATATGGAATTTAGAAAGATGGTAACAATAACCTTATATGCAAGACAGAAAAAGAGACACAGATGTACAGACAGACTTTTGGACTCTATGGGAGAAGGTGAGGGTGGGAAGATCTGAGAGAACAGCATCGAAACATGTTTATTATCAAGTGTGAAACAGATAGCCAGTCCAGGTTGGATGCATGAGACAAGTGCTCGGGGCTGGTGCACTGGGATGACCCAGAGGGATGGGATGGGGAGGGAGGTGGGAAGGGGGTTCAGGATGGGGAACACATGTAAATCCATGGCTGATTCATGTCAATGTATGGCAAAAACCACTACAATATTGTAAAGTAATTAGCCTCCAACTAATAAAAATAAATGGAAAAAAATTGGAAAAAAAAGAGTTCTTTATGTGTTTTCTATAGAAGTTCTTTGTTAGACATATGTATTGTTGGAAATATATTTTTGTAGTTATTGGTTTCTCTTTCATTTTAATAGGTTATCTTTATGGGTTGGGCATTTTTCCCTTGTAGATAAGTTTAATTTGTGTCATATCTAAGAAATTTTTATGGTCCGAGACTTATGAACAAATTCAACTAGCTTTTATTCTAGAAGATTTTTTGTTTTCCCCATTATATTGAAGTTCCATCTTATTGGCCTTTAATTCTGTTACTAGCTGTATCTATTTACTATTAGTTTTTTCATTATTGCTAATGTTCATTCCTTACAATGTGAACTGTCATGTCATCTGCAAATAAACAGTAACATTTCTTCTTTTTCAGTCTTTATGCATCCTCTTCCTTTTTTTATGATTTTACACAGACAAGGTCCTCAAAGAACATGCTGAAGTGACAGACGTACCCTTTTTAGGGTATAAACATTCAGTATGTCACCATTAATAATGAGGACTTCCTCTATTTCTGACGTGTTGATAGAGTTTATCCAGAATACATATTTAATTTGGGCAAGTGCTTATTCTTTATTTACTTGGATGATGCATTTTTTCCTTTGGTATTTTAATATGGTGATGTCTGTCTGTTGATCTTCAGATGTTACATCAACATTTCATACCTGGATGTAATCCTTGTAGTCATGTTGTATTAATTTTTTATGTATCACTGGATTCAGTTTGCAAATATTTCTTGAGAATTTTCACATCTAAATCCCTGAAAGATACTGATCTAATTTTTTCTTTTTTAGTAATGTCTTTGTAAGATTTTGAAAAACAGAAGAAATAGATAGTATTCTCTTTAGTTAAACAGTGTTTGTTAAATAGTTGAAGGAATTTACTAATAAAACTATTTGAGCATGCTTGTAGAAAGATTTATAAGTTTATTTTTTTAAAACCATAGGCATTTTCAGTGTTTCTTTCTTCTAATAGTTTTTACAAGTTATGCTTTTCAGGTGACTGTATTTCTTCTAATTTAAGTATTTCTTTAATTTTATTCATAATATTTGTTGTTATACATTTAATATTTATGAAATATATAGTGATGATTCCTCCTTTATGTCTGATGGTAACAATTTTTTGTTGCTCAGTCTTGCTATATGTTGCTCAGTCAGCTATATGCTCTCTTGATATATATGTATTGATTCCTTTAATCATTTTAAAGAACTAACTTCTGTAAATTTTTGTTTTCCATTTCAATGATTTTGTTATTTTGTTTTCTTTTTTCTAAATTTTAAAAATTTATTTTGTACTTACATTTTCCTTCTAACTTCTTTAATTTTCTTTTACAGTTTCTTAAGTTGAAAACTTAGCTCATAGATTTTAAACCTCCCTTTCTTTATAAAATAAGCATTTAAAGCTTTACATTTCCCTCTGTGTACATATAGTTTTATCCACTAATATTTTTGATATATTTTACCTTAACCCTCAGTGAGTTGTAAATGCATTTTTATTTTCTTTTCCTATTATTTGATTAATAGGCAATCTAGGAGCATATTATTTAATTTCCAAATATTTGGGTAAATAGCTAAGGTATCTTTCTTATTTCTAATTTAATTTGGCTGGAATCTTATATATTCTTGTAGGATTTTAAGACTTTGAAATTTAATTAGTTTGCTTTATGGCCTAGAGTTTCTTAGGGCTGTTTAGTCTTCTATAATATTAATTAAATTAATTTAGATTTTCTGCATCTTATTTTTTCCTCTTGCCTTATAAATTCCTGAGAAATGGAAGTTAAATGCTCCATTATGATTGCAGATTTAACCTTTTTTAAAATTTTAGTGCTATCAATTTTACTTTCATGAATTTTGGAGCTCTCTTATTTACTACATGTTTAGGAATACTCAGCAGACTATTTTATCTTTATGAAGTTACCTTCTTTATCTCTGGTAACACTTCTTGTTCTGAAGTACTTGTCTGATGTTAATGAAGCCACATCAACCTATTGAGTTTAAATTTTGCATGCTATATCTTTTCCATCATTTAATTTAACCTTTCTATATCTTCATATTTAAAATGCATCACTTGAAAGCATGTAGTTGTGTATTACCTATTTTTTTAATTTTTACACCTTTTTTCTTTTTAATTGGGGTGTATAGTTTATTTAAATGTAATTTAATGGTTGTGTTTAAAAATTCATCTGTTTTTCTATGTTTTTTCTGATTGTTTCCTCTGTTCTGTATTTCTTTTTTCTTCCTTTCTGCCATTGCTTATGTTAATTGAACACATTTTGTTTCTAACTTTGTCATTCTATCTACTTTATTGGCTTTTTGTTTGTTTATTATTATTATTGTTATTTTAATATATAATTCGCTCTAGGAAGAATGGGGAGTTTAGCTATAGGAATAGAAGTGTTAGGTAGTTAGAATAGGGAAAAGGAGTCCAAAATGGCGGTGGCTAAAAGACCTGGAAGGGAAAAGCCCACGAAAATAGAACAAAGGAAGGTCCTAGGACCTGAATGAGAACCTAAATGTCACACGAGTGTATGCTCCTCAGTTCTTTGTCTCGTCACAACAAAAATTTGGAGTGACGGACATTGAAGCCCCTCGGCGGGTCACAGCTCTTGGACGACAGACCGTGTTATAGCTCTTAAATAAATCAGTGTTACAGCTCAGTGTTACAGCTCTATTTATTTAGATAATAGCAGGAAAATCCATCTTCGAGGCATGAGGGCACGTCGATCCAAAGACGCGAAGAGAAGATCGCCCCATCGCGCGGGAGAGAGAGAGAGAAGAGGACTTTGCCTCCTCTTTTTATGTGTTTCTCTGTCCCTGGGCCTGTCTTATGTAAATTGGGCCAGCCAGGAGTGTTGTTTTACCTGAGGTTCTCACTCAGGTCCTCGGACCTTCCTTTGTTCTATTTTTGCGGGCTTTTCCCTTCCAGGTCTTTTAGCCACCACCATTTTGGACTCCTTTTCCCTATTCTAATTACCTAACAGAAGTATAAGCAGTATGACATTGTAAGTGTGAGATTGGTGTAATGAAAATTGATGCTCAAAGTTATTGAGGTCCAAATCATTGAAGTGTGTTAATATTACCTTATATGTCAAAACTGAGATTGTCAGTGTAATTGTTAAAGCTATTATGATAGGGAGGTTATCCTGGTATAATTCCAGTGAGTCCTAAATGTGATTACAAGTGAAGTTGTTGGAGGGAAAGTGAAAGTAAAAGTGAAAGTCATTCAGTCGTGTCCAAGTCTTTGTGACCCCATAGACTATACAGTCCTTGGAATTCTCTAGGCCTGAATATTGGGGTGGGTAGCCTTTCTTCTCCAGGGTATTGGAGGGAGGTAGAGGGAAATTTGACAACAGACACAAAAAAGAAAAAGTGCAACCACTGAAATACTACCCTGCTGGCAATAAAAACTAAAGACAGAAAGGAAACAGGTTCTCCTGTAGAACCTCCAGAATGAGTACAACCATGCTGACACTTTCATTTTGGCCCAATTAAACCTATTTCAGACTTAATGACATACAGAACTATAAAGAAAGTAAATATATTGTTTGTTTAAAGCCCTCAGGTTTGTGGTAACTTGTCAAAGCTCACATAAAAGACAATGGTATAAGACCTTATGTTTGGAATATGTATATTTAGTCTCTCAGTCATGTCTGACTTTTTGTGACCCTTTGAAATGTAGCCCGCCAGACTCCTCTGTTCATGGAGTTTTCCAGGCAAGAATACTGGAGTGGGTTGCCATTTTCTTTTCCAGAGGATCTTCCTGACTCAGGGATTGAGCCTACATCTCTTGAGTCTCCTGCATTGCAGGCAGATTCTATACCCTCTGCTGCTGCTACTGCTACTGCTGCTAAGTCACTTCAGTCATGTCTGACTCTGTGCGACCCCATCCCTGGGATTCTCCAGGCAAGAACACTGGAGTGGGTTGCCATTTCTTTCTCTAAGGCATGAAAGTGAAAAGGGAAAGTGAAGTTGCTCAGTCGTGTCTGACTCTTAGAGACCCCATGGACTGCAGCCCACCAGGCTCCTCCGTCCACGGGATTTTCCAGGCAAGAGTACTGGAGTGGGGTGTCATTGCCTTCTCCAATACCCTCTGAGCCATAATATAACCAAATATAATATCTTTCTAGTGATTAGCATCATCAAGGTACAAGATTAAAATAGAATTTTGGTTAATCATTTTTTATCATCATAAATATTTGCTACCCATATAGAGGTATGAAATCATCAGAATTATCATATACATGAGAAATACAGATTTGTTATAAGAGGAATGTGTCCATTATATTTTATAATTGTATTTTACTACAAAAAATTAGCCTTAGAAGGAAACAATGATTTATTATGTCAAAACAAATTATCCATTCCGTTAAATTCACCACACAACGAATATTTACAGTGTGGATATTAGTCTTTGTCATCTCTCTAACCTAATTAATCTTAACCCTCTGGACTTGTATAGTGACAGAACTAGAAAGTGTTTTGGCCACTGCGCTCATCTGGGAGAGGAAATGCAGGCCCAGAAATATTAAATTAATCACTCTGATTCTAAGATAGAAAAAAACCACAAATCATTTAGAATAATGTTCTCTCAAATTCTTGAAGAATTAGTTTAAAACTTTGAACCATTTGAATTATGCATATTAATATTCTTCATTTAGTTGAAATATCCAATTTCAGTCAGGAAAACAAGAGTCATTATAGGATTTTGGAGAAGAAAGGACATAATACAGGCCATTTTACGCTTGCCTAACCATTGTTGCAAGGGTTAGGTGAAGAAGGTTAGAGAAGAAGATCCTAAAAGCAGTTGATTCACAGGACTCACATGGAAGTCACAGTGAATTTCATCATTCTCATCAGGATATTGTCAGCTGTGAAAGCAGACCATTGTCCTGACCTGTCTCTACAGTAATGGTGGACCTCCGCCTTTTTGCTGAGCCCTTGCACTTAATGTTCTTAGCTGCTGGCTGTCCCAGAGCATGCCTCTCAAAGTTCTCCTATGTGCAAGATTTGCTTCAAGATCCCAGAGATGATTTCTTCTTCCATTTTAGAAATCTGGCACAAGTGTCTCACACTGGCTGACCCTTCTCCCTGCAGTATATTGGGGAACCTAGAGAGGGTGGCAATGATAGTAGCTGAACACAGTTGTTTTTTTTGTTATTTTTTTCTTTGAATTTTTAAAGTTTTTGAAATTTTATTACTGTTAATTGATATAGTGTTTTACAAATAAAACATTTGATATTGGCCTTTACAATGTTCACTGTGCTATTCGTTTTGTTGTACTATATTTTGCCTATGGCATTAATCTTGTGGTCCAGTCTAAATTTCTTCAAGATCCATCAGCCAGGTGTATCTTAGTGCCATGATAGCAGTAACAATAAAGTAAGTATAAGTTAACTTCCAAACAAGCCACATTAGATTCATAATGTGTGTCAGTCAGGAAACATACTCTTTCTGAACATGTTCAGTTCAGTTCAGTCACTAGGTCGTGTTTGACCCTTTGCAACCCCATGAGCTGCAGCACTCCAGGCTTCCCTGTCCATCGCCAACTCCCAGAGTTTACTCAAACTCATGTCTATTGAGTCAGTAATGCCATCCAACCATCTCATTGTCTGTCGTCCCCTTCTCCTCTCACCTTTGATCTTTCCCAGCATCAGGGTCTTTTCAAAGGAGTTAGTTCTTCACATCAGGTGGACAAAGTATTGGAATTTCAGCTTTAGCATCAGTCCTGCCAATGAATATTCAGGACTGGTCTCCTTTAGGATGAACTGGTTGGATCTCCTTGCAGTCCAAGGGACTCTCAAGAGTCTTCTCCAACACCACAGTTCAAAAGCATCAATTCTTCAGCACTCAGTTTTCTTTATAGTCCAACTCTCACATCCATACATGACTTCTGGAAAAACCATGGCTTTAACTAGACAGACCTGTGTTGACAAAGTAATTTATCTGCTTTTTAATATGCTTTCTAGGTTTGTCATAGCTTTTCTTCTAAGGAGCAAGTGTCTTTTAACTGAACATGTTAGCATCTGTTATTTTCTCTTTGATTGCTAGTGACTTATCAAACATCCTTAGTACTCTTCCTCAAAGAGAATCTGTGTCTTGTAGCTTTTTCAGCTATGACACAATTTTTATATTTGAGTCCTATTAGTATGGAATTGGGCTTCCCCAGTGGCTCAGCAGTAAAGAATCCACCTGCAGTGCAAGAGACACAGGGGATGCAAGATGTAGGAGACACGGGTTTGATCTCTGAATCAGGAAGATCCCCTGGAAGAGGGTCTGGCAGCCCACTCTAGTATTCTTCTCAGGAAAATCCCATGGACAGAAGCTTGGCAGACTGTCCATGGGTTCACCAAGAGTCAAACATGGCTTAAGTGACTGACCTTGGTGTGGTATTAGGTGTTAAGGAGGCTTCTATAACATGATAATTTACCTCAGTCTTTCAGTGGCCTGTATCTCTGGTCTCTGACCTTCATAATATTTTCTTCTTGTATTGTTTTTCCTTCCCCTCCTTACGTGAGACAGAAAGTTAGGAAGAGGCTAAAGTGGAAGGAATAGCCTTCTTTCAATGCTCTGGAACAAGACTCTGGTAGAGTCTTTCCCAGAAATGCAGGGCTTTGTTAGACGGAATGCTTATGGTGTAATGTAAAATTAACAAGGATTACTTATTGCATCTTCACCATGAGAACCTGATGGGGTTCTTGAACATAAATACCATGAAAGTTTGGGGACCCTCTGAAGACTGCAGTTTTGAAAAATAAATCACTTTCATCTAAATCCACACTTGGTTTTCAGCAATTCATCAAAACTACCTTTTAATTGTTCCTCTCAGTTTATGGCTCCAGTGGCTCCTTCTCAAGGTTAGGAGATCTTGACTATGACTCCAGGTTCACTTGTTTCTCCAGACCTCATGGTAGTACTTATCCTGTGACCTCAATTCTCTGATGAGTTCAAGAAAGGTACTAATTTGTAGTTTGTTCAGTTTTTGTTGTTTTGTTTGTAGGGAATAGAATGAAGTCTTCAAAGCTCTTTATAGCAGAGCTGAAGCTAGAATCTTGCCATTGTTTTTTGGAGCCACACTGGAACATTTAAAATATATCTTTCTTTTTTTTTAAAAAATAGACTTAATGGCTCAAGTTTGCCTTTTTCCTCATAATTCCTTTTATTTATTTGAAACTTAATGGCTTAAGTTTACCTTTTTCCTCATAATTTTATTTATTTATTTTAGACTTAATGGCTCGTTTACTTTTTTTCTCACAGTTTTGTTTGCTTTTGGCCGTGCTGGATCTTCATTGCTGTGAAGGCTTTTCTCTAGCTGTGGTGAGCAGGGGCTACTCTTTTATTTGTGGTGCACGGGGTTCTCATTGCTGTGGCTTCCTTGGTGCTGAGCACGGGATCTAGGCACAGCGGCTTCAGCAGCTGCAGCTCCTGAGCTGAGAGAACAGGCTCAGTAGTTGTGGCGCACAGGCTTAGCTGCTCCACAGCGTGTGGGATATTCCTGGACCAGGGATCAAATCCGTGCCGTCCTCATTGACAGGCGGACTCTTTATCTCTGAGTCATCAGGAAATCCCCTCAAATATATCGTAAGGGTGAATTTCTTTCCTATCTGGTATCCTGCCATGGAATTTTTTTTTTTTCAGTGGGTTTTGTCATACATTGATATGAATCTGCCGTAGATTTACACGTATTCCCCATCCCGATCCCCCCTCCCACCTCCCTCTCCACCCGATTCCTCTGGGTCTTCCCAGTGCACCAGGCCCGAGCACTTGTCTCATGTATCCCACCTGGGCTGGTGATCTATTTCACCATAGATAATATACATGCTGTTCTTTTGAAATATCCCACCCTCACCTTCTCCCACAGAGTTCAAAAGTCTGTTCTGTACTTCTGTGTCTCTTTTTCTGTTTTGCTTATAGGGTTGTTGTGAATTTTGAGGAACAAGTTATGGATATATTCTTTTTACAAGGTGGCTTAGAAAGTCTTAATCCTGGGAAGTGGAAGTGTTATTTGCTCAGTCATGTGTGACTCTTTCTGATCCCATGGACTGTAGGTAGCCTCTGTCCATGGGATTCTCCAGGCAAGAATACTGGAGTGGGTAGCCATTCTCTTTTCCAGGGGATCTTCATGACCCTCCCCAGGGATCAAACCTGATCTCCCCCATTGCAGACAGATTCTTTACCATCTGAGCTTCCAGGGAAGCTTTAATCCTGGAAAACAATGTTCAATTTCACAGTTATTTAGTAGCTGAGGGGATCTTCCTGGTCTGTGTGGTTCTCCCTATAGCACACTACAAAAAAAAAAAAAAAAATAGTTCTAAGTAATAATTTTTACTTATGTTTAAAACTTGAAATTGCTTTGAATAGGAAAACTAGTGGTTAGTAATATGATATTTTGAGAGATGGGAGCCATCCTGCTGAAGTACAACTGAAATATTTTATGGAGAATGCTTCATTTTTGCAGTGTGGATGGAGTAACGTAAAGTTATATCCCAGCTAAGAGTTTGGGGAGACATTTTCTGCAAACTGGCAAAGTCCTGTGTGTAAAATATACACTTGTAAAATAATTAAGATTGTGTCTCACTTGACAGTCTCACATCAGATAAGACTTTGCTTGTAGTGGGGCTCATGCAGAAATGAAGACAGTACTGTCATGCTTATTGTTTTTCATCAAAAATACATTTTAAGTTCTTACTGTTTCCTTGTCTTGTTGGTCTCATGTAACAGAACATTTAATATAGCACTTCATCTCTAGTTTACTTTAGACAGTTTCCGTTGCCTATTTCTTAAAATTCTTTAAAGAATTTTAGTTTGAAGATTCTTTAAAGAATGTTAGTTTGGTGTTCTATGTATTGATGGTGTTTGTAGCTTTATATGTTCCCTCTGAAACCTCTACTTGTGGGGCACAGAATGACTGGAATTGACGTTCGATCATCTACCACCTGTGAGATGATTTTTATTCTCTGTTGCATACATTTCACATTAGGAATAGAAGACATTTTTGCCTGAAACAGATACAAAATCAAACCTTCTTCCTCAAAAGTGTTCATTCCTCCCAGAAGCACTAGGTTGCCCCCTGCCTACAGAGTGATATTCTGGGAAACTTAAAAAAAAAAAATTCTGTTACAAATTTTGCTACAATACACAGCTTATTTTTCCACACCCACACACCCACACATCCACTAACATTAGATTTCTGAAGTGTGCAGCAGGACTTCCTGGTGGCATTTTCACATTTTATGTAGCTGTTGATGAAGCCGCTGCTGACACTGGGTATGTCACTGTAAAATCCTGAGACTTTTTGGAGGAAAGAAAAGTGTTACCCAATTATTTTCTCAAAATATAGCACACAGGCAAGTAACTGAGAAGATAGTATCCACCTGACTGTCAGCTCTTCAAACTCTGTGGCCTATCAGTTTGAGGCAACTTCCTTGTTAAAAGCCTTTATTAAACAATTTAAAAACTATGAATTACAGAGTTTTGCTCATTTAGAGACAAGAAGGAACTATCTACTCAGCAAAAAATGAGGAGATATGATTTAAATTGGTTGGTTTCACAGTTGAAATGCAGGAGACGGTTGCAGAGCTCGGTTTTGTGTGAGGTAGTTCTCAAATTATTCTGCTCTGAAAATTATTTTGCCCAGCATATCTGTAACAGCTTTAGAGAGCTGCAGTTCTCTGAATAGTTCAGGACAAAAAGTTGTTGTAGGTTGAATGTCTCTGATCACTGAGGGGAGCTGAGGTTTCTTTGTTATTCTTCATTTATATCCTTACAGTCAATTGCAAACTCTATTTCTGCTTACAGTTCTAGACAGTTAATTTTAAATCTTTTATTTTGCCAGTTAAAATGGTGAATGTCAGACCTTTATTAGAAAAGCACTGATTTTCCTGTAACTCAACAAGTAAGGAAAAGAGAGTCTTTACATTAAATTACAATTTTGAACAGAGATACAATTGAAACTATTTTGATTTATAAAAATATTGAATGATTGTGCTGAAATGGGTCTTGGTTTATTGTTATATTTCTTTCCCTGTCACTGTGAAGAAATATAAACTACATAAGTGATTTGAAATTGTTGTTTCTCAGTCGCTAAGTCATGTCCAACTCTTTGCCACTCCATGGGCTGCAGCACGCCATGCTTCCCTGTCCCTCACCATCTCCCAGAGTTTGCCCAAGTTCATGTCTGTTGAATTGGTGATGTCATCCAACAATCTCATTTGGAATTAGGGCATTCTTAATAGAAATTTGTGTGTCTTTGATTTGTCTAAACCTGGGTTTTCACACGCAAACTGAAATGAAATATTTCGGTACATTTTTCAACTATGTCATTCACAATATGTCATTGTGAATTACACATTTAAGATAAACATCTTTTTAGTTTATCATTATAGGTGTAGTTGATTAGTGCATTATATATTGTTAGTACAGCCCAAGACATATTTTAAGACAGTGAGTAAAAAAAGGAAAAGGTTTACCTTTTAAATATTCAATACACAAATTTAAATCAAGCATATATATTCATCAAAGTAATTACACATGTCAGGTACAATCAAAGATGATGTTTCTTAGACTGATATCAAATCAAAACTTTTATAGTTAAAATAATTGAAAATTATTCTTTTAATATGCAAAAGTGATAAAAATTAGAACTACCCAATTAAATAATCATAATCACAATTGAGGTTTAGGTAACATTTAAATCCCTAGACATCTGAAACACTAAAGTCCTATGTAGAATGATAGTATAATAATTTAAGTCTATATCTGAATATGGAAATTATTTTAATATCACAAATTATTCATTCTTTTGTGACATTTAGAAAATACAACATAAACAGATCTTGCATTTTTGCTTTATTACTTTAAAGGATATATACTACTCATGAGTATGGCTTAATTGGATACTGTTAGATATGCTATGCTTTTATATATGCGTTAGATAGCTGTGTTTTTTTCTTTATTATGAAACATACATGTCCACAAAAGTTATCATATTTTCAAAAACTCTTAAAAATCTCACCCAAGAAGTTTTGTAAACTAGACATATGGCTTATATCAGGGCTTCCATGGTGGCTCAGATAGCAAAGAATCTGCCTGCAATGCAGGAGACCCGGGTTCAATCCCTGAGTCAGCAAGATTCCCTGGAGAAGGGAATGGCTACCCACTCCAGTAATCTTGTCTGGAGAATTCCATAGCCAGACGAGCCTGATGGGCTTCAGTCCATGGGGTTGCAAAGAGTCAGACACGACTGAGTGACTAACACACACACATGGCCTAATCATGATTGTTTTAATTCAAATTCCTACAAATGAACACCCCAACACATATTTTGACAACATAAGTAGATTCAGATATCCGGCATGACGATCTTTATTGTGAATCTACCAAAATTCATACCAGATTGAATAGCATTTTATGGTTCCACAGAAACGATGCAGAGCAATATATCAAATATACGTAGACATGACTTATACCAGTAGGGGGAAAAGTTACATTTAAAGACAGCTGCTTGGCTATTTCTCAGAGAAACATCCAATATCTTAGTGAATGACTGACCATGCATGCATGTTAAGTCACTTTAGTTGTGTCCAGCTCTTTGCAACTCTATGGACTGTAGCCCATCAGGCTCCTCTCTCCATGGGGATTCTCCAGGCAAGAATACTGGAGTGGTTTGCCATACCCTCCTCAAGGGGATCTTTCCAACTCAGGGGTTGAACCAGGATCTTTTAGGTCTCCTGCACCGGCAGGTGGATTCTTTAACCACTAATGCAACCAGGGAAGCCCCGACACGAGTCTAGAGAAATCCTGCATGTTGTGGGGTTCTCTTGCCTACTCACTCGTTCAGTCTTATGAATCATGTGAATAATTTTGATCAATTAGAGTAAACCACAAATGAGTCAGGGCTTCCCTGGTGGCTCAGTGGTAAAGAATCCACCTGCAGGTGCAGGAGACATAGGTTGGATCCATGGGTCAGGAAGATCCCCTGGAGAAGGAAATGGCAACCCACTACAGTATTCTTGCCTGGGAAATCCATCTGAAAAGTGGAACCTGGAGGACTGTAGTCCATTGGGTCACAAAGAGTGCCACGTGGCTTTTAGCAACTAAACAACAGCAACACAAATGATCTAAAGTGTTTGTTTATTGAAAGAGTTGTGTAAGATAGTCATTTTTATGATTTTTATACTAAAGTCTTCTAATTTTAAGTGAATATTTCATGACTATTGAGGATATTTCAAGGACTCCTATAGTTTTTTTTTTTTTCTCCTGAGTTTCATCCATGTGGACAACTATCTATTTTATTTTTCCCTTAAGAATTTGCTTAAGTGAACCTTCTATTTTCCCCTTGCCACATTCTCCAATTTTCCATTATACCCAACCTCAGGGAATGGTTTCACAAATTATATGATCGTGAAAGTCGGTAACCAGAAAATTGACCATAATTCTCTCCTTCACAAATCCTACATGTGACCATTATTTCTAATCTACCATCACTAAAGCATGTTTGCCTATTCAGTCTGTTTACATTCCCATAACTGGTTGCATTGTTCACTTAAGAAGGCATTCTTATCTCTCCTTGCTATTCTTTGGAACCCTGCATTCTGATGGGCATATCTTTCCTTTTCTCTTTTGCTTTTTGCATCTCTTCTTTTCTCAGCTATTTGCAAGGCTTCCTCAGACAACCATTTTGCCTTTTTGCATTTCTTTTTCTTGCAGATGGTTTTGTTCACTGCCTCCTGTACTATGTTACAAACTTCTGTCCACAGTTCTTCAGGCACTCTGTCTCAGATCTAATCCCTTGAATCTGTCACCTCCACTGTATAATTGTAAGGGGTTTGATTTAGATCATGTGAATGGCCTAGTGGTTTTCTCCAGTTTCTTCAATGTAAGTCTGAATTTTGCAGTGAGTTCATGACCTGAACCACAGTCAGATCCCAGTCTTGTTTTTGCTGACTATATAGTTTCTCCGTCTTTGGCTGCAAAGAATATAATCAATCTGATTTCAGTATTGACCATCTGGTGATGTCCATGTGTAGAGTTATCTCTTGTGTTGTTGGAAGAGGGTGTTTTCTATGACCAGTGCATTCTCTTGGCAAAACTCTGTTAGCATTTGCCTGCTTCATTTTGTACTCCAAGGCCAAACTTGCCTGTTACTCCAGGTATCTCTTGAGGTCCTCCTTTTACATTCTAGTTCCCTGTGATGAAAAGGACGTCTTTTCTTGGTGTTAGTTCTAGAAGGTCTTGTAGGTCTTCATAAAACTGTTCAACTTCAGTGTCTTCAGCATTAGTGATTAGGACATAGACTTAGATTACTGTGATATTGTGATATTGAATTGTTTGCCTTGGAAACAAACCGAGATCATTCTGTCATTTTTGTAATTGCACCAAAGTACTGCATTTCGGACTCTTTTGTTGATTATGAGGGCTACTCCATTTCTTCTAAAGGATTCTTGTCCACAGTAATAGATCTAAGGATCATGTGAATTAAATTCACCTATTCCAGTCCATTTTAGTTCACTGATTCCTAAAATGTTGAATATATTCCTAGAGATCTCTTCAAGAAAATTAGAAATACCAAGGGAACATTTCATGCAAAAATGGGCACAATCAGAGATTAAGAAGAAATGGCAAGCATATACAGAAGAACTATACAAAAAAGATCTTAATGACCTGGACAACCATGATAGTGTGGTCACTCACCTAGAGCCAGACATCCTGAAGTGTAAAGTCAAGTGGGCCTTAGGAAGCATTACTACAGACAAAGCTAGTGGAGGTGATGAAATTCAATTGAGCTATTTCAAATCCTAAAAGATGATGCGTTTAAAGTGTTGCACTCAATATGCCAGCAAATTTGGAAAACTCAGCAGTGGCCACAGGACTGAAAAGGTCAGTTTTTATTTATTATATCAGTTATTCATCATATCAGTTATTTTTTATTATATCAGTTATTTATTATATCAGCTATATTTATTATAACCCCAAAGGGCAGTGCCAAAGAATGTTCAAACTATTGCACAATTGCACTCATTTCATATGCTTGCAAGGTCATGCTCAAAATCCTCCAAGCTAGGCTTCAGCAGTACATAAACCAAGAATTTCCAGATGTTGAAACTGGATTTAGAAAAGGCAGAGGAACCAGAGATCAAATTTTTAACGTATGTTGGATCATAGAAAAAGCAAGTAATTCCAGAAAAATATCTACTTCTGCTTCATTGACTACACTAAAGCTTTTGACTGTGTGGATCACAGCAAGCTATGGAAAATTCTTAATGAGATGGGAATACCAGACCACCTTACCTGCCTCCTAAGGAACATGTATAAGGCTTCAAGAACAATGCTGTATGTTGTCACCCTGTTTATATAGCTTATATGCAGACTACATTGTGCAAAATGTGGGGCTAGATTAATCACAAGCTGTAATCAAGATTGCTGGGAGTAATATCAATAACCTAGAAATGCAGATGACACCACCATAATGGTAGAAAGTGAAAAGGAACTAAAGACCCCCTTGATGAAGGTGAAAGAGAAGAGTGAAAAAGCTGGCTAAAAACTCAACATTCAGAAAACAAAGATCATGGCATCTGGCCCCATCAATTCATGGCAAATAAATGGGGAAAAAATGGAAGCAGTGACAGACATTATTTTCTTGGGCTCCTAAATCACTTGGAGATGGTGATTATAACCATGAAATTAAAAGATGCCTATTGCTTGGAAGAAAAGCTATGACAAACCTAGACAGCATATTAAAAACCAGAGACATCACTTTAGTGACAAAGGTCCATATAGCCAAAGCTGTGGTTTTTCTATGGTTATGTATGGCTGTGAGAGTTGGACCATAAAGAAGGCTGAGTGCTGTCGAATTGATGCTTTAGAACTGTGGTGATAGTAAAGACTCTTGAGAGTCCCTTCGACTGCAAGGAGATCAAACTAGTCAGTCCTAAAGGAAATCAACCCTGAATATTTACTGAAAGGACTGATGTTGAAGCTGATGCTCCAATTCTTTGGCCACTGATGCAAAGTGCCAGTTTTTTGAAAAAGACTTTGATGCTTGATTGACAGCAGGAGGAGAAGGGTGTGACAGATGATGGGATGGTTGGATGGCATCACTGACTCAATGGACATGAGTTTGAGCAAAGTCAGGGAGATAGTGAAGGACAGGGAAGACTGTCGTGCTTCAGTCCATGGGCTCGCAAAGAGTTGGACATGACTGAACAACACCTGTTTGCATTAACTTTAGGGTCTAGACAATTATAATAATTATTCAACTGGTCTCCTGGAATCGAGAATTTATGCCATCCAATCCATTGATCAAAAATTTTACATATTCATCAAATATAAATATTCCATTACTTGTTTCAGTTATACATGTTTGCCTATAGAAGGAAAACAAAGTATCATCAGTCACCTCAGTATTGTCTAAGAAGATATTAAGTCCTGCTTCTGTTGACTTTTCAGCATCATGTCTTACTGAAGTTCTTCCCAGATATCACCAACTATATATTAATTCTTGCAATTCTTTGTTGTTCTTTTCAAGAATAACCTCTGTTTAAAATGTTCAAGATGGTAATGATAACTCTATATACAAGACAGAAAAAGAGACACAGATATATAGAACAGACTTTTGGACTCTATGGTAGAAGGTGAGGGTGGGATGATCTGAGAGAACAGCATTTGAAACATGTATATTATCAAGTGTGAAACAGATCACCAGTCCAGGTTGGATGCACGAGACAAGTGCTCGGGGCTGGTGCACTGGGATGACCCAGAGGGATGGGATGGGGAGGGAGGTGGAAGGGGGGTTCAGGATGGGGAACACATGTAAATCCATGGCTGATTCATGTCAATGTATGGCAAAAACCCCTACAATATTGTAAAGTAATTACCCTCCAACTAATAAAAATAATTGTGAGAAAAATAATAAATAAGTAAAAAAGAAAAACAAATAAATAAAAACCTAAAAAAATAAAATAAAATGTTCCTTATCACTACAGTTGTACACCCCCACCTCATCACCACTATCTTCACATCATCTTAACTTTGCAGTTAAAACCTGCTCATCATTCAAGAATAGATTCATATAACCTTCTCTGTGAAGTTTTTTTATGGATCCTAGAGATAGAATTTACCAGTCCTTCTTTTTTGTACAACTGAGCCTTTTGTCTACTTCTGCAGTGGCTCTTGAATCTTAATATTGCATTTATAATTTATGTGTCAATTTCTCTCTAAGAGATTGAGAGCTCACTGGGGTTTGGATTATGCTTGTTTTAGTTCTATATTCATACTGTTAAACCCTAAGCCTTCATCACTGATGAGTGAATGAATCATCAAACAACAAAGGAAAATGAAATATATATATATAGCACTTGACTAAAGACATAGAACTTTCATGTTGCTTTCTAAGAAACAAATAAAACATAAAATATAGTAAAAGTCAAGATTTTGATTTTAAATATGAAAAACTCTAGAATATTTTTCCGTAAAGTCACAGCATGAGTATTGAGAGAGTCAATTCCTAGGAAGGTTGATATGAAGTCCAGGGTCCCCAAGGAGAAGAAAGGTCCCAGGCTCTCAAGGAGGAGACAAGGACAAACTTTTTTCTACATTGTTTTGTCTTAGTCAGTATAACAATGTATCTTGCTGAAGGACATGTTTCTCCTTAACAAAAACCTTCTTACTAATCTTGTTATCTTAAAACTTGTATACTGTGGGAGTGGGTCTGGTAAGACCTTTTTATTGTTCTAATCTTGTTAATTTATGATGTTCTGTTGTGGGAGTGGGTCTGGCAAAAGTATTTAAGGCCATGCTAAGACTAGCAAGGGGGGCACTCTCCATCCCCTTCTGATGTCTATGTCAGAAGCTTTCACTGTCCCTTTTTATACTTTAATAAAACTCTGCTACACAAAAGCTCTTGATCAAGCCTGGTCCCTGGTACCGAAGCTAAATCATCTTCTTCAGAGATCAGGAATCCGAAGCTGTTTACAGTAAGCTATCAGTATGGGAATAGAAATTTGAATGCAAGTCAGCTGATGAAATGCCTTTGAGTTTTTCACATAGAAGGTAATATTTAAGTATCCTGATAATCTGTAAATCTACACAATTAAGATTACATAGAATTTGGGTTTTGTCTGGGCTCAGTCATTTAGAAGATATGGGATCCTAGGAAGTCATTTCCTATCTATGAAATTCCATTTTCTGAGAGTAGGGCCCAGTGCCTTCTAAGTTCATATTTTGCTCTCAAAAACTTATGAAATTTTGTGTTCTGGTTATGGAATTGTGAAGTCTTGATAATAATCAAAATGACTTTATACTTTTCTTCAGTAATGTAATTGATAACTAAGACATAACAGTGAAATGAAGACTTTGCTTAGGTATTTCCTGATGTCAACTTATTTTTCCTAGTAATTCTCAACACAGGTGCCTAGTGACTATATTCAGTTTATTGACTATTCAAGATATTTCACACTTTATTCTTCTGTTCAAGTGATTGTGCGTGTGTGTATGTGTGCTCAGTCCCTCAGTTGTGCCCGATTCCTTGGGGCCCCATGGACTGTTCCCTCTAGGTTCCTCTGCCCATGGAATTTTCCAAGCAAGAATACTGGAATGGAATACTGGAATGCCATTTCCTACTTCAGGGGATCTTACTGACCCAGGGATAGAACTGGCATCTCTTGCATCTCCTGCATTGACAGTGGATACTTTACCACTAGCACCACCTGGGAAGCCTGTAGAAGTGATTATTTTCACTTAAAAACTAGTTCCTTTCTACTTGGGAGAAAATGTTAACATATTTGAAGTGTTTCAGCAAAGCTTATCCTTTGACCTGGCACTATTATGATTAGATATGTATTTTATTACATGGATGGGGGGAAATGTACAGGTACTGGCCATCATATATACACATTAGCACACATCTGTTTTTCACTCTAAAAAATGCCTGAGTGGTCTGTTCAGCTGCTGCAGCTGTGGTTTTCAAGATAGATGAAGTCTGGACCTTTTCCTACAAATTACTGTTCCAACAGCAAAAACCCAATATATTATCCTTATTTGGTACAGTACTGCCTAAAGGCATAAACCAGGTAGCCAGAACTCAAGGACAGATTTAAGGGATGGATTTTCACAGACTTATTAAATTTACAGATGCTCTTTTTTTTTTTTTCTTTAGTAAGATTTCTTCATGCCCTCCTTTGCAATTGCTATTCCTTGGGGAGGGGTGGGATCTTTTTCTTTTCTTCTCTATACATTTTTGCTTTCTCCAAAGTCCATTATTTTCCTTTTATTTTTCAGTCTGTCCTTCATGTTAGATTTTCTTCAGATGTCTGGCTATCTTTTGATGTCTCTACATTTTGGAGAGGGAGAAATCAAATTGCTAATTGGAAGCTGCAGTGTGTTGATTTGACTTGCTGAGAGTTCCACAGGAAGGTGTGTGATTAGAGGCTGGTAGTCTTCTATCAGCTTCTGGAGGCCTTTTGTTCTTGTGCCTGTGTCTTTTAATGACACTCCTGTAAAAAGAGAATATACATTGTCTTTCACTGTCACTCGTCACACTGTCACACTGACGAGATGGTAGTTCTGTCCAGCAAAGTGCCTTCTGAGGAGGTACAAATACATGCCGTATCCAGATTGACCTGCTGAAATGTTTTTGATCAGACAGCATCCTGTTTATATCATGTGATTCCCCAAACACCAACACAAAGCTTATTGGAACTTTCAAAGTTAATTAGCTGTGAGCTGGTTTTCTGTTGCATTTAAGGTAATAGAAATTGAAATCTATATTATCTGGATAAAAATTAACCCCAAGTTTCACATACTTAAGAATTTGAAGGAGTGACACTTAAGGAGAACCAGACAGTACAGGGCAAAAAGCAAAAATATACCATAGTAAAATGATTTTCTAGAGGCTGTGCAAAGAAATAGAGTAAAACAATAGAATGGGAAAGACTAGCAATCACTTCAAGAAAATTAGAGATACCAAGGGAACATTTCATGCAAAGATGGACTCAATAAAGGACAGAAATGGTAGGGACCTAACAGAAGCAGAAGATACTAAGAAGAGGTGGCAAGAATACACAGAAGAACTGTACAAAAAAAAACTTCATGACCCAGATAATCATGATGGTGTGATCACTCACCTAGAGCCAGACATCCTGGAATATGAAGTTAAGTGGGCCTTAGGAAGCATCACTACAGACAAAGCTAGTGGATGTGATGGAAGTCCAGTTGAGCTATTTCAAATCCTGAAAGATGATGCCATGAAAGTGCTGCACTCAATATGCCAGCAAATTTGGAAAGCTCAGCAGTGGCCACAGGACTGGAAAAGATCAGTTTTCATTCCAGTCTCAAAGAAAGGCAATGGCAAAGAATGCTCAAACTACTGCACAATTGCACTCATCTCACATGCTAGTAAAGTAATGCTCAAAATTCTCCCAATCCAGGCTTCAGCAATACATGAACCGTGAACTTCCAGATGTTCAAGCTGGTTTTAGAAAAGGCAGAGGAACCAGAGATCAAATAGCCAACATCCAATGGATCATGGAAAAAGCAAGAGAGTTCCAGAAAAACATCTATTTCTGCTTTATTGACTATGCCAAAGCCTTTGACTGTGTGGATCACAGTAAACTGTGGAAAATTCTGAAAGAGATGGGAATACCAGATCACCTGACCTGCCTCTTGAGAAACCTGTATGCAGGTCAGGAAGCAACAGTTAGAACTGGACATGGAACAACAGACTGGTGCCAAATAGGAAAAGGAGTACGTCAAGGCTGTATATTATCACCCTGC